>NC_079211.1:97998063-98013063 GCF_029633865.1 Lampris incognitus | reverse complement strand
CTGAGTGGGCGCGCTGCAGGATGAAGGTAGAATGTGAAGAGGCGCCGCTCATAGCTCGGGTTCTGTTTCATACGTGAATCCGTCCGCTTACATGCAAGTGTGCAGGAATGGATGTGTTTGTTTGTGCACATGCGCGCCCATATATGCATACGTGTATGCATGAATATACGCGTGTGTAATTGCATGAGCTTTGTGTTTGCGACAGTTGTGTGCTAGCATGCACACGTATGTGCTTGTTTAATTTAAGGCCAGCCAACTGTGACCGGGAAGGATGTGGAGATATTACCCACACGAATCCCCTGTAACACTCCCGGCCCTCATCATCCCAATAAATAAGCTCTTTGCAACCTCTCATTCCCTCTGCTGTTTAATCGTGATGCCGCCACTGCACATATGTCACCATTCATTGGGAAATATGTCGAGTCTGGGCTCATAAATCACGACGGCCTTGTGATGCTGTCTGTAGATCGGACAGATCACCTGCAACATCGCCGCTACCATTTTCTTCCTGTGCAGAGACTTTCGTTGTATTTTGTTCAACACTTTGAACTACTGTCATCTGTCAAATTGCCTTTAATGAAATGGGCAGGAGCTCCAATCTAAATACCCCACCCCCACTCTCTCCCCCGCTCCCTCTCCCTCTCTCTCTCTCTCTCTCTCTCTCTCTCTCTCTCTCTCTCACTCTCTGTGTCTCGCTCTCTCTTGCTCTCTCTAGCTCTCTCTCACTCTCGCTCTCTCCTGCCCTCTCTCTCTCTCTCACTCTCTCTCCTGCCCTCTCTCTCGCTCTCTCTCTCTCTCTCGTTCGCTCTCTCTTGCGCTCTCGCTCTCTCACTCTCTCTCCTGCCCTCTCTCTCTCTCTCCCTCCCACCCTCTCTCTCTCACTCTCTCCCCCTCTCTCTCTCGCTTGCTCTCTCTCCTCTCTCTCACCCTCTCTCTCTCTCGCTGCCCCCCTCTTGCTTGTGCTCTCTCCTGTCTCTCTCTCACTGTCTCCCCCTCTCTCTCTCTCTCTCTCTCTCTCTCTCTCTCTCTCTCTCTCTCTCTCTCTCTCTCTCTCTCTCTCTCTCTCTCTCTCTCATCGTCTTCCCCTCTCTCTCTTGCTTGCTCTCTCTCCTCTGTCTCGCTCTCTCTCTCTCGCTATACCCCCCCCTCGCTTGTGCTCTCTCCTGTCTCTCTCTCTCTTGAACCCACACTCTGAGGAATCACATTGGTGCCCGTGTTTTACTCTGTGCCGACATACTGAGCTTCAGAGATGGTCGTTTCATTTGGGCTCTATCTGACTGTGATTGTAATCCGTTCATGCTCTCTTCTTCTCCTCTTATCTGCATTTGCTGTTTGTGCCGTAATTCGCCCACTGTTTCGCTCAGTTCATTTGTTCCTCTGCCTTCGAGTCATCGGCCAGATAGTCTGTCTGAGGTGTTTTCTTCTCCAGTGAAAATGCTAGGTCAGCGGTATTTATGAGAAACTGTGTTTTTTACTCTTTTTTCTTCATTTCGTACATTCCTCTGTCTCTCGCTTACTCCCCAAATGTTCTCTCTCATGTTTATTTTTTCATGAATCAAATGAAAGCTTCCCAGTATTTATGCGAAATCATATTTTTGTCTCATTCTCTTGACAGAGGGAGTTTGGGGTGAAATATGGCGGCAAGGAGATATGGCTTAAACCACTAACAGCTGTGTGTGTGCGCGTGTGTGTGTGTGTGTGTGTGTGTGTGTGTCAGGTTAGTGCTGTAAAACAAGCGGGTGAGGATGTTACATGTATGTCCTGGTGCACAGAGACACGCACCTAATCGGGATTAGTCCATTAAGTGATTTGTGTTTTGAGTTGATCCGTGACACCTGTGGGTGTGTTGATGTAACCCTCACAAGCCTGTGCGGTGGGGCCGATACGGCCTGCACACACAGTCACACACTCTTCACCTCTTTAACATGAGTCTCTGCTACGCTGACATCCGCTGTACAAGCACTCAGCTTATCCTGCCTTAAACGTTAAACTAGGACACCTGACACAGCCATCTTCTCTGTGTGTGTGTGTGTGTGTGTGTGTGTGTGTGTGTGTGTGTGTGTGTTTGTGTTTGTGTGTCGTGAGAGAGAGAGAGACCACATGTGCCAGTTCATATTTGAGTGTGTGTGTGTGTGTAGTCTGTGTTGAAGGGGCCCCTGCTGTGCCCCAATGGGGACATCAATACCAGGCGGTTTAGGCTTTCGACACACTGGTGTCAGAGTGTGGAGAGAAAGCAGCAGGTGGACCGAGGGGTGGCCCGGCAGAAAGAGAAGTATTGAGATTAATAGTTCCTCGTAGAGCCTCATTGTTTTGCATGTCATTTTGCGGGACGCCATACCCTTTCAAAGTACCGTTTCAGATAGGAAGGTTAGCCAAGGTTTAACATCCATGTCGGTTCTCAGCTCTTAAGTTATTATATGACATAAATAAGCGCCGTTGATTGTTCTCAAGATTTAAAATGTAGCCAGAAAGGTTTAGGAGGGAGTCATTCATGCGTATATGATATACTATACACAAGCTTGTTTCCAGTCTTAAAGCAAAATTTAGACCCTTTATCGCAATAAAGATTGCTTACCATTTGTTTCATGAGGTTTTTTTTTTCTTTTTTTGCAACACCCAGACCTAGTATGTGGTGAATGTGCAGAATGCGGCATTGAAGCAGAGCACCCTGACAGCTAGCTCAGGTCAGAGGATGAGACGAAGGGAACAGCTGGGGAGGAGGGTATGTGAAGGAGAGGACAGAAGGATGGATGGAGGGCAGGATGGAAAGCATTCTCCAAACGCGCTAACTTTAGACCACACATGTCTGTAACCCCACCCCGTCCCCGCGAACCTGTCCACAATGCGTCATCACTCGCCTCCGTAAAAAAATCCCCTTATACGTGCGTGTGCATCTGCATCCGCAACTGCGTGCCCATACTGTCACGTGCGTTGCTTTGTGGATCCAAACCAACCCTTGAATCGGTTGCTTTTTACCCCAGCAAATCCGACTCCGTTGTAAAATTCCCTGCTGTTTTCCAGGAGCTCATTGTTTCAGTTTCCTGGTCTGTCTGCTAAGGTCAAAGGTTCGTGAACTCACAGTAGGGAGAGTTAACAGAATGTAGCTTGTGCCCACCAAGACCTGACCCACAGACCCTGTTTTTCCTGCCTAAAACCTCCTGTCTCCCATCACAGGGGACATTCAACTAGGCCAATTAGTTTGCATGCCGAAGTAGTTCTGGTTCAGCAAGTCTTAGTCTGACTCTGTATTATCAGAGCAACAATTCTGCAAAAGGAGTGTGTAACTGTGTGCAAAACTGCTTTTCCCCCTTTTGAAAGCCATGCAAATATTAAGGGGGGAGGCAAACAGAGTTAGCCGCTGAATAAAGTCTACACACACGCACACACACACGCACGTCTGCACTCACAAGCTTTAAATAAAACATAAACTTGGACACAGAAATGTACACTGATGAGCCAAAACATTATGACCACTCACAGGCAAGCAGGATAACGCCAGTCATCTCCAACAAGGGCACATGTCAAGGTCTGGGTAGATTAGATGGTAAGAGAACAATCAGTTCTCCTGTCAACATGTTGGATGCACGATAGATGGGCAGGAGTGAAGACCTGAGTGACTTTGACGACTGGGTCAGAGCGTCTCTGAAACGACAAGGGTTGAGGGGGGCGCTCCTGGTCACCCAGTGGTGAGTACCTACTGACAGTGGTCCAAGGAGGGACAAACTACAAACCGGCGACAGGGTGTTGGGTGCCCAAGGCTCATCGATCTGCAAGGGCAATGAAGGCTATCCTGTCTGGTCCGAACCGACAGAAGGTCTACCGTGGCACAAGTCACAGAAAATGTTAATGATGGTTAGGAAACAAATGTGTCACAACACAGTGCATCACACCCTGCTGTGTATGGAGCTGCATAGCTGCAGACTGGTCAGAGTGCCCATGGTGACCCCTGTCTACTATCAAAAGGGCCTACAATGGGCATGTGAGCATCAGAACTGGATCTTGGAGCAGTGGAAGAAGGTCACCTGGTCCAATGAGTCTCGTTTTCTTTTAGATAACGTATATGGCCCTAGCTGGGGAAGTGATGGTACCAGGATGCACTGTGGGAAGACAAAAAGCTGCTGGAGGGAGTGTGATGCTCTGGGCAATGTTCTGCTGGGAAACTCTGGGTCTGGCCATTCATGTGGATGTCAGTTTGACCCATGCCCGCTACCTAAACATCGTTGCAGACCAGGTGCATCTCTTCATGGGGAACAGCATTCCCTGATGGCGGTGGCCTCTTTTCCCTGCCACACACATTGTTCAGGAATGATTTGAGGAACGTGATAAAGTGTCCAATGTGTTGCCCTGGCCAGATCTCAATCCGATTGAGCATCTGTTGGGATGTGCTGGACCAACAAGTCAGATCCACAGCGGCTCCACCTCGTAACTTACCGGAAGTGAAGGATCTGCTCTAATGTTTTGGTGCCAGATACCACAGGACAACTTCAGGGGTCTTGTAGAGTCCATGCCTCGACGGGTTGGTGCTGTTTTGGCAGCACACAAGGACCAACAGCGTATTAGGCGGGCGGTCATAATGTTTAGGCTCATCAGTGTATACAGATACACCAACATACTTCCACACATGCTGCTTGTTTGTAACACTAATCGCCTGCAGCCCGCTCTCCGGGACAGCAGAACAAGGGCACACAGAGCGTCTTTAAGCTTGTTTGACGTGAAACAAAGGACTGTTTTGCTGACAGAGTTCCTGTTCCATCAAACCGGGCTTTTTTAACAGGGCTGAGCAGGGATCAAAGGCGGGCAGAACCGACTGCTCCCGCTCTGCAGAGTTTACTGGTGTTCATTCTCTCTCCAGAGCGAGCTGTACCTCAGCCTCTTTAAAGAGAAACTTTAAAGCGTGGCAGAGTCCCCCCGCTGGTGTCAAATGTGAAAAAAATTAGACGCCGTTGCCACTAACACAGATACACACACCTTATTTATTCGAAATCATTTTGGTTTGGAGGCTGTTCAACCCTGTGGGATGCTCAGATGCCCCACTCTGGAAGATAGCGTTCCTTTAAAATATGAAACCTGCATGTTTGCATACAATATATTGTGTAGTTTAATTTGCAATAAAAAATGTGTTTGGCCTTACGTACAATGAAAGATAATTTAGGTCATCTCACACTTGCAGTTGTGTCGTTCATCATGGTGATTCAATAGAGTAGGTGAGTTTCTACACAAACTACGAACTAAGATTTTGCCCTTTCTAGTCACGTTTTTCCTCTGTGTCCTAGCTAGATGCAGTGCGAAAGTGGAAGTACTTGGACATACAGTAGTTGTCTATACGTGAGGAAAAAATGATAAGAGTCTGCCTGCAGTAATTGAACATATTAGAATGCATTTAAGTGGCCAAGGCCATGAACACATTATAATGGGACCAAAACAAGGAGAGATGGGATGTGGCCTTGAACCATACACAAAGTTTAACTAGCTGAACCAACAGTAGATGATTTTATGTATGAACGATTACATTTATAAGGGCTGCATATTTCCGTTCGGATTTAGGTGTGTGTGTGTGTGTGTGTGTGTGTGTGTGTGTGTGTGTGTGTGTGTGTGTGTGTGTGTGTGTGTGTGTGTGTGTGTGTGTGTGTGTGTTTTTGTGTGCGTGTCTGTATTATGAGGCACAAGGCAAAGGGCGTCCCGAGACACACAGCTCCAGTCCTCGACACACCACTTAACCCCCCCACTTGGAACCTTGACAGCCTCTCTACAGGAAGCTGACCTTGAAGGTCACGGAGAACACCTCATTTAGATGACACGCACAGAAATGAGTGAACACACACACACACACACAAAACCCCAGCAGTATAAATTTACACGCATATATACACAAGCTATATGCGGGTATGGGTACACACATAAAGTCATGCACAAATGTGCATGTTGCATGTAAAGCTAAAGAGCCATAACTTTAAACAGGAAGGAGGAATTAGCAGAAGCCTGAGCGTCAATCCCACCACTGACAGCCGCAAGTTTACCCCTCTGCACTTACCACTACTGTTCTGTCCTACTGACCTTAGCACAAACACACGTGTTCACACGCAACTAAATCTTTTTATTTTTTGGGGGGGGGATATTTCCCCCCCTTTTTTCTCCCCAATTGTACTTGGCCAATACCTTCGCCCCCAGTCACTGCTCCACCCCATCTGCCGAGGGCTGCAGACTACCGCGTGCCTCCTTCGATATGTGGAGTCGCTAGCCGCTCCTTTTCACCTGACAGTGAGGAGTTTCACCGGGGGGATGTAGCGCGTGGGAGGATCACGCTATTCCCCCCAGTTCCCCCTCCCGAACAGGCACCCCGACCATCCAGAGGAGGCGCTAGTGCAGCGACCAGGACACATACCCACATCCGGCTTCCCACCCGCAGACACGGCCAGTTGTGTCTGTAGGGATGCCCGACCAAGCCGGAGGTAACGTGGATTCGAACCGGCGATCCTTGTGTTGGTAGGCAACGGAATAGACTGCCGCACTACCTGGTTGCCCACACAACTACATCTAAATGCATACATGTACTTTTAATGAGTGTACTTGTTTACGCGTACAGTCATCTACCAGTGGCTAGTTGAACTTTGTGTGGTTCAGGGCAACATCTCATCTCCTTGTATCGGTCCCATTACAACGTGTTGCCGTCAGTGAGGCCTTGGCCGCCTACAGTTCATTCCAACCCATTCAGTTCGTCCAGGGAGACCCCACTAAATGGCCACATGTGTGTTTGTGTGTGTGTGTGTGTCTGTCTCACTGGCTGTATGCTTACACTAATGGTGGATGCGGGATTACCAGCCTGCATGAAAGCATGCTCCTGTATGTGCGAGGTTGTGCCTGTTTGGAACGTGGCAAGTGTGTGTGTGTGTGTGTGTGTGTGTATGTGTGTGTATGTGTGCATGTGCCAGTGCTAGCTTGCATTTATTTTTTGACTTAGTATGCATTTTAAACGATCTTCCTCAGGTCTAGGAGCAGCATTCCCACCGCGTTAAAGCTCTCCGGTGTTCCCGTGGAGAGGCTATTCATGAAGCACCTTCATCATCTCGCCGTTACCATCTGCTCCTATAAAAACGCTCCCCCCTTGTAACAGTCAACAAACGCTTTGGAAATTTCCTCCTCTTTCTTTTTTCTTCTGCCACAGTATCGCCTGCATCTTCTATGTGTCTGCCAAGATCCCCACTTCGGCTGGATAGGCGTAGCACCAAGGGCATTGGTGAATTTAGATTGTTCTTTAAAGATATGATTGAACTTGAGCGTTGTTATCTGTCAAGAGGCTAGATAGGCCACTCAGCCCCTCTAATCTGACTGATTGCTGCAATAGCCCTTCTTGGTTTTTTTTTCCCCCCTTACTTTTGACATTAATATGGAAGGAGTTTTTTTGAACTTTGTAAAAAAAAAAGTTTGCCTTTAAAGGTATCACAAATGTAAATTTGATTTGGATATCTGATGAGGTAAAAGTAGTTATCAGGGAATATTACTCTTTTTCTGCAAACTAAGGTTATTTCAAAGCTGTAGACACTAACATAAATCATAGCGTGGCAAAACATAGGATCGCTCGTCTTTATAGGATGGCTACTTTACAATAGTTTAAAAATGATTCTCTTGCAAGAATGCACACACATGCATATATATGTACATTATATATCTATATATGTGTGTGTGTGTGTGTGTGTGTGTGTGTGCAGACAGATGAGAAATTAAAGGAAAAGCCAACATAAAGTGTGTTTAGTAAGGTGTTGGTCCACCACGAGCCTCCAGAACAGCTTCAATGCTCCTTGTTTCTACAATTTTCTGTAAGTAATAATAGTAAAATATTATTATAATAAATGATAAATAAAAATAAATAAAATAACAATGAAAATTGATAATAATAATAATAATATAATAAGATTCTACAAGTCTACTGGACGGGTGGACGTTCTTCCAAGAGATAGTCCCTCAATTAGTGTTTTGATGACGTGGTGGAGAGCACTGTCTTAACACGTCGGTCCAAAATCTCCCATAAGTGTTCAGCTGGATTGAGATCTGCTGACTCCGAAGGCCATAATGTGTCATTTAGATCATTTTCAACCTCATCAAACCATTCAGTGACCCCTCGTGCCCTGTGGATGGGGGCTTTGTCATCCTGGAAGAGACCCCTCCCATCAGGATAGAAATGTTTCATCATAGGATAAAGGTGATCACTCGGGAATAACTTTGTATTGATTTGCAATGACCCTTCCCTCTATGGGGACAAGTGGACCCAGTCCATGTCAGGAAAATGCCCCCCACAGCAAAACAGAGCCCCCAATAATAGCACAAGCTATTCAGCAAGCAAGCCTATCAAAAGCAAGTGCTGCGTTTTGCACAAATGGATGAAAGTGTGGCTGGCCTTTGGAGGAACTGAACTATTAACTTTTGCAATAGTCAGGCGTCATCCTCATTCATTTATGTGTAAAATCCTGGTCTGGTGAGACGATCTATAGTGAAATTATCTGGGTATAGCTTATATTCTGCCCTGTTTTTCCCAAATGTTAGAAGGCGCTGTAGTCTCATGTGCCATCTCTGTTTTACTACGCAACCCTCTTGTACAGCCTTAAGACAGTAATTATCATAAAAATTGATGCTTGATGTATTATCCCATTACGTGAACAAGCTAAATCCATAAAATGACAAGACGTTGCAACTTTGGGAAGGACTTGTTTCAGGAGACCAAGAAAAAGGGAAGATTATAGTGTTAAAACTCAGATAAAAATGCCGCTGAGGATAAAGTTCTTGTGAGAATGCAACGTATGTAGTCAGTTGGCTGTATACAGCCAATACTTGTGTATATATCTGAAGATTGTTGTGTTGTTGTGTTGTTATTCTATGGTATGTACACCACGAGAGCCATGAAACCGCAGTCAAATTCCATGTGTGTGCAAACCTGCATGGCCGGTAAACCTGATTCTGATTCTGAGAATCCAACAAAGCTCTCTATGCCGTCATACTGTACGACTATTTCAATTTAATGCTCAAGCTGTGCAAATTCTCATTACTTAACCTCAATAAAGAACAGAGAAGATTAGAAAAAAAAAAAACAACCCTCTGCCGGCCAGAAAAGGGCAGGGCATGCAGGCAGACACAAATACAGCCCGGGTCTGTCAGTGCTATATCACCGTTATGACCTAACACACATAAACATATAACCGTTACCATTTGGCTGAGGAATCAAACGAGTATTAGCTTCCCCTGGCTCGCGCTCAAAGTGTTATATGGCTGCCTCTGCCTGTAACTGCTGCAGTAACCGGCAGTCTGACACACATGTGCACGAACAAAACACACACACACACACACACACACACACACACACACACACACACACACACACACACACACACACATATCATGTATACGGTAACACATATATCGCCAGCGGTTTGTGAACTGTGAAGGGTTAGGGTTTTATGAAAGTGGTGACATTATAACATCCTGACACAGCTCTATGGCAGCCTACCTTGAAGGTCATTGTATGTCTGTGTGCGTGCGTGTCTTTTGCTGTTTGTTTGAGCCAGAAAGAGTGTGTGCCTTTGTTTTAGGGTGTGTCGCCTTTGGTAATAAATAATATTAGTAATGATAATACATTTTCTTTATAGAGGCACTTTTCAGGGTACTCAAAGACGCTTTACATAAGATAAAATGAACATAAACGCAACACCCAAAAACATAAAACACAACATTAATCACACATTAAAAGCAGTTCTGAAGAGGTGGGTTTTGATTAGTGATGTGAACATGGACAGATCGGCGCAGTCTCTGATGTGTTTGGGGAGGGGGTTCCAAAGGGAGGGGGCAGCCAAGGAGGAGGCTCTGTTGCCCCAGGTCCGGTACTTGAACCTGTGTGGTGGAGACAGGAGGTTGGCATCGGAGGAGCTAAGGAAGTGGGAAGGAGTATGGTAGAGGAGCAGGTCGGTGATGTAGGAGGGGGCCTGGTTATGGAGGGCTTTTTGAGTGAGGAGAAGGACTTTGAATTGGATTTGTTGTGGGACAGGGAGCCAGTAGAGGTTCTGGAGGACAGGGGAGATGTGGTCACCAGAGCGGGAGTGGGTGAGCAGGCAAGCAGCAGAGTTCTGGATGTACTGGAGTTTGTTTAGGACTTTGGATGATTAGCCGTAAAGAATTTTCATGCAGTAGTCAATTCTGGATGTGATGAGGGCATAGATCAAAGTTTCAGCAGCAGAGAAGGAGAGTGATTGGCGGAGACGAGCTGTGTTTCTAGGTGGAAAAAGGCAGTTCTGGTGATTGGATTGCTGTGGTGTTCAAAAGATAGGTTGCTGTCGAAAATGATAGAAGATAGAAGATTTTTGCACATGTGGTTGCAAATGTTTGGTGAGGGAGAAAGAGTGGAATTATTGATGGTGAGGCAGAAGTTGTGTGTGGCATTTGTAAGCGATTTGGGACCGATGATGATCATGTCAGATTTATCACAGTTTAGTATGAGGAGGTGTGCTTTGCATCCATGATTTAATTTCAGTGAGGCAGTTGGTCAGAGTGGAGTGAGTTGCAGTGGTGAAGGATTTAGTGGAGATGTAGAGCTGGATGTCATCGGCGTAGCAGTGGAAGTAGAGACCATGGTGAGGTATGATGTTACCAAGGGGGTGCATGTAAAGGATGAACAGGAGAGGGCCAAGCACTGAACCCTGGGGGACGCCTTGAGACAGAGGAGCGGTGAAGGAGGCATGATGCTACCAAGGGGGTGCATGTAAAGGATGAACAGGAGAGAGCCAAACACTGAACCCTGGGGAACGCCTTGAGACAGAGGAGCGGCGAAAGAGGTGCAGTTGTTGAAGCTGATGAACTGTTGTCTGTTTGTGAGATATAACTTTCGCCAGTAGAGGACAGTACTGGTGATGTTGAGAGAGGATTCAAGGTGGGAGAGAATAATGGCGTGGTTGATGGTGTCGAAAGCTGCAGTGAGATTGAGGAGGATGCTGAGGTCAGAGTCTGAGGAGAGGAGGAGATTATTAGTGACTTTATATGTATTGTTGAGTGTCAGTTGGTTCATGCAAACATGTTAGTGTGTTCTTAGGGTTTTTTAGTTTCTGTTTGTGTGTGTGTGTCTGCATGTATTTTAGGCGTCTTAATGGTCAGTTTGTCTTAACGACCAGTGAGAACACACAGCCATGCCACAATGAAACAAACAAACACTTTTTGCCAAAGCTTTAGCCCTGGTTTTTTTTTCCATTTTCATCTCTTTTCAACCACCCACAAGTCCCTGTCTCCCCTCCATCTTTTGCAGCCTAAACCTCATATATTCTTTTCCTCTTTTATTCTCCTCCTACTCACCATCCCCTCTCCCTCTCCCACATGCTGTTCTTCCTTTGTTTTTGCCGGTGTCTGCCCTTTTTGCCAGTTTTTTTCTGCTCGTTTAATTCCTCCCTCCATCTGCTAATCATTTGTCCTGAAATGGAGGGGAGGGGTTGTTCCGTAGCAACAGAAGGAAGGTGGGCTGACCAACCACCTTAGGCATGTTCCTCTAGCTCTGTTGGACGCTGTATACAGTTGGGCAGGTGCGATAGCCTGTGCTTGGGTAAACAGGGGGTGGAGGGGTAAAAGGAGAGAGGAATGTTTGTGTGTGTGTGTGTGTTATAGAGGTAGTAGTCATTATGTTATCAACAGGTGGTCTTGTTTTTATGGGTTAAGGGTTCAAATAGAGCTGAAAGTAGCACTGTAACCAAGTGTGTGTGAAAAAATTCCAAATTTTTGAATCGCATCTGCTGACTGACCACACATGCTCATTGTTGTTGTGTGTGTGTGTGTGTGTGTGTGTGTTGGGTGGGTGGGTTTTTATGGATTTAGGCGATAAATCTATGGATGTTTTGATCGATTTAGTCTTTCCAACTAGTAAATGCTTTGACTACTTTGTGTGCAAAGTCTGCAGCAGGGATGTGCATGCATCCGTGCCTTCTATTTAGAAATGTAAGCACACACCTTGAAATGTTTGTTCGTTCCTGTGTCAACACACCTGTTTAGCTCCATATGTGTAGCTATGCTGAGTTATTGTACATTCAGTGCTCAGTGCAGCAGATATCGGTTTCTAACATTTGTGTGTAATGACATCGGTTTGTTTGTGCTTATCTAACCTCCGGTCATTTATTTAGACTTAACTAGCCATTGAAAGGCCAGTGGAGCTAAGTGATGAAACAAAATGTCAAGAGGCCGAGAGGTTATTTCATGTCCCCCTTTAATCCCTTTCTTTCTGTCTTCCTTTAGTGAGTTTCTTTCTTTCTTTTTCTTTCTTTCTTTCTTTCTTTCTTTCTTTCTTTCTTTCTTTCTTTCTTTCTTTCTTTCTTTCTGTCTTCAGTGAGTTTCTTTTTCTTTCTTTCTTTCTTTCTTTCTTTCTGTCTTCCTTCCATGAGTTTTTCTTTCTTTCTTCCTTCAGTGAGTTTCTTTTTCTTTCTTTCTTTCTGTCTTCCTTCAGTGAGTTTCTTTCTTTTTTCTTTCTTCCTTCCTTTAGTGCGTTTCTTTCTTTCTTCCTTCCTTCAGTGAGTTTCTTTTTCTTTCTTTCTTTCTTTCTTTCTGTCTTCCTTCCATGAGTTTTTCTTTCTTTCTTTCTTTCTTTCTTTCTTTCTTTCTTTCTTTCTTTCTTCTTCTTTCTTTCTTTCTTTCTTTCTTTCTTTCTTTCTTCCTTCAGTGACTTTCTTTTTCTTTCTTTCTGTCTTCCTTCAGTGAGTTTCTTTCTTTTTTTCTTTCTTCCTTTAGTGCGTTTCTTTCTTTCTTTCTTCCTTCCTACAGTGAGTTTCTTTCTTTCTTTCTTTCTTTCTTTCTTTCTTCCTTCAGTGAGTTTCTTTTTTTTTCTTTCTGTCTTCCTTCAGTGAGTTTCTTTCTTTTTTTTCTTTCTTTCTTCCTTTAGTGCGTTTCTTTCTTTCTTTCTTCCTTCCTTCAGTGAGTTTCTTTTTTCTTTCTTTCTTTCTGTCTTCCTTCAGTGAGTTTCTTTCTTTCTTTCTTTCTTTCTTTCTTTCTTTCTTTCTTTCTTTCTTTCTTTCTGTCTTCCTTCAGTGAGTTTCTTTCTTTCTTTCTTTTTTCTTTCTTTCTCTTTCTTTCTGTCTTCCTTCAGTGAATTTCTTTCTTTCTTTCTTTCTTTTTTCTTTCTTTCTTCCTTTAGTGCGTTTCTTTCTTTCTTACTTCCTTCAGTGAGTTTCTTTTTCTTTCTTTCTTTCTTTCTTTCTTTCTTTCTTTCTTTCTTTCTTTCTTTCTTTCTTTCTTTCTCGTTCTTTCTGTCTTCCTTCACTGAGTTTCTTTCTTTCTTTCTTTCTTCCTTTAGTGCATTTCTTTCTTTCTTTCTTTCTTTCTTTCTTTCTTTCTTTCTTTCTTTCTTTCTTTCTTTCTTTCTTTGTCTATCTCTCACTCATTGACTCACTGTCTCTTTCTCTCCCCCATAACTTAGTCAGTTAGACACTTTACACTGCTCAGAGCCGATTAAATGCTGCTGCTCCGTCTTGGCTGCCAAATACCTTGTCACTATAAAACAATGAATTATGATTAATGGCAAACCTGTCACCCCCTCAGTGATATATGGGCATTAATTGACACTAACTGGCAATGTGTGACTGCACGCAAATGTACATGCAGGTGCATGCGTGCGCACACACACACACACACACGCACACACGCACGCACGCACGCACGCATGCACACACACGCACACACACACACCGATATGTACATGCACACACACAAATGGCACGCTCCACTCTCCTCCTGGTAAACATGTCAGAGCATAGCGTTTAAATGGGACTGAAGTGGGTTTGGGGCAGCAGTGATTCAGGAGAAATGCCCCCGGGTCTGACAGGATGTCGGGGGATGTGCCATTTTTGGCAGACTTCCTTAGTGACGAGACATAAAGAAATCCTTTTACACAGAGCGATATATACAGAGGCACACTCAGACACAAATGCACACAGACCCACATTCATAGGCATACCAATGTTATACACACACATATCACAAATGGCTTGGCAGGGCCCCGAGTAGATGAGCTGAGAGGAAGTATCTGTCGGTTTTCCTCTGTTTTGGACTTGAGCTTCAACGAGCTGATACAGACTAGATCAAACGTTCAACAGGGTCTTACCACTCAGTGTTTCACTCAGCACCAACTCGAGAACAAGAACCCGTCTGTCGCTGGTTATATAATTCACTGTATCCCTGGAGCAAAATTAGCAACAAGAGACATATATGCCAGAAATGAATATATTAAGTTCAGCGTCGACGGGTGAGGGATAAGCGGGAGAAGTGTGAGTGAGTAGAGAGGGAAATGAAGAGAGACAGATGAATGGAACGAGAAAGGCGGATCAATAGTGAATTATATGTAAACAGATTAGATGCCAGAGTGGAGCAGAAGCCTGGAGAGATGGGAATGAAAGAACGGGCTCTTAGGTCCCAGTGCCCCCTCAGCACTGACAGCCAGTATATTACGCTGGCCTGACCACCTGCTGGGAAGCTGACGTAGCTACACCCACCATAAACCAACAGCAGATGGACGTGGTAAAATGCACCTTGGCTAGCTGTAATGCATGTGTGCATGTGGTGTGTGTGTGGGGGGTGTGTGTTCCTGTAGTATTTTGCATGTTTGTTTGCATGTATGACCCATAGCATACTATGTACGCTTACTTTTTTAATGTTCACCCACCCGCCCCTGTTCAGCCCTTCCAAGTCCCACGGTCACCCTGTGTCGGAGGTAGTATCAGTAAAAAGGTGATATTCTATAGGACTGATCTTCCTGTGCGCCGCCCCTGGAGCTGTAAGCAATAGGGCAGTTAGTAGGGGAGGAATGTGGTGGTCCACCCAGATAACATATGACACTCTCATATGTTCTCACTATGACATCACAGATCCTGTGTGTGTGTGTGTGTGTGTGTGTGTCTGCGTGTGTGTGCATCTGTCTGTGAGTGTGTGGCATGTGTGTGTGTGTGTGGGGGAGTCTCTCTCTCTCTCTATCTCTCTCGCTCTAACTTCACAATC
>NC_079211.1:97990563-97993063 GCF_029633865.1 Lampris incognitus | reverse complement strand
CCTGCACGCAAACACACGTGGATAAATATACGAATGTTTGCCGGCGGAAACCACGATGAGGAGAGTGAGGTATGGGCCCACACCAGAACACATTAACAGGTCTAGATGTAAGACAACAATGATTATCGCCCACTCCCGCCGTAGCTTCAAAAGCAGACTTGAAACCCACCAGATCCACTTTGTAATTCTATGCAGTCTGCACACCATCCGAATCAGAATCAGCTTTATTGGCCAAGGGTGCCTATGCACACGAGGAATTAGACTCCGGTTCACTGCGGCTTCTGGCATTGCAGACATCACTCACACACACACAAAATAAAATAAAATACTGAAGAAATAATTGGAACAACAACAGGACATGGAGGCAAGCATTATGCACAACAGGTATACTGCTACTATACAGAGTTTTGTATGGTGGAGTAACAGCAACCTATGTCCATCCAGTCACCATACCATGCACAGTGGTGGCATTATGGGTAGAGAGAGTAAATAACCAGATAGAAACACACCTACAGGAGGAAGGAAACGAACAAAAGGTTGGATGTATGAACGTACTGACATTTCTGCTGCTCTAATGATGACTGTGTGCAGCATAACATTTCCAAAGACCACCCTGAGATCTGTCTATGAGAGACCTCTGACTCCTTTCTCAAGGTATACTTTTCTTACACTATACCGGTGATGAACTTTAGTGGCATTATCACCGAGAAGCCCTCCAAACATGTACCCCCCCCCAACTCGTATATCTTGCACAATGGCGAAAACTGAGTTTCTGACATTAGAAACTTCACTTGCTCTTTACAACCTCTGTGCACGCTAACTCCATTCTTACACAGCACTCAGGACGAGGAAGAGTTGTTGGGTTTTGAGAAGATCTTTAAGACATATTGGCTTCTATATGGATCAAGTGACAGGAACGAACAGGGGGAGAGAGAGAGCGACTTCTCAATGCCAAGAGTCCGGTGTATTCAGAGTCTGTAAAGGCATTATTTGTAATTCTACCAAAATCCTGACCTTTGCCCTTAAGCAATGCGAATGACAACAACTAATATAAATGGTAAATGGACGCCACAAGGGCTTTTCTAGCTGCCACTCAACAGCCACTCAAAAGGCTTTACAACCAAAGAATTCCTCACATTCACCCACGCACACACACTCACGGCGGTGTCAGCCATGCAAGGTGCCAACTAGCTCGGGGGAGTTAGGGGGTTAGGTGTCTTGCTCAAGGACACCTCGGCATTTTTGCAAGGAGAAGCCGAGGATCGAACCGGCCACCCTCCAATTACCAGATGACCTGCTCTGCCTCCTGAGCCACTGTCAACCCTATAACTAAGAAAGACAACTAAAATCAAACATCGGGGCATCCGGGTGGCATGGCAGTCTATTCCGTTGCCTACCAACATGGGGATCGCCCGTTCGAATCCCCGTGTTACCTCCGGCTTGGTCGGGCATCCTGCAGACACAATTGGCCATGTCTGCGAGTGGGAAGCCGGTTGTGGGTATGTGCCCTGGTCGTTGCACTAGCACCTCCTCTGGTCGGTCGGGGCACCTGTTCGGGGGGGGGGGGGACTGGGGGGCAATAGCGTGATCCTCCTACGCGCTAAGCCCCCGCTGGTGAAACTTCTCACTGTCAGGTGAAAAGAAGCGGCTGGTGACTCACATGTATCGGAGGAGGCATGTGGTAGTCTGCAGCCCTCCCCAGATCAGCGGAGGGGGTGGAGCAGCGACCGGGGCGACTCGGAGAGCGGGATGATTGGCCAGGTACAATTGGGAGAAAAAGAGGGGGGGATCAAACATCGATGGACACACAACATGCTTGTGTTCACGTGTTATCTTTGTTTCATCATTACCATTCACTTGTCACGTTGTGCTTCAGAAAGCCAAATATTACACAAAACATCTTCACAAAAAGATGGCTTCTATAAAATATGGCACGGCTGATTTTTCAGTTTTGTCAAAACTTTTGTCTGCTCATAACACCAAGGGCCAGGTGCCAATTATAAACTCAAGCCTTCTGCTGAAGGTGTGTTTGTGTGTGTGTGCACTGGTGTCTGGAGGTGCACCTGTGTGTCCACTTGTGTGTTTGTGTGGTTGGCCCCATTCCCCACAGGGCACGGAGTGCTTTAATGTGCCGAACTGACAGCATCCCCGGGACTGATTACAGGTTTGAACCGTTTTCTTTGTGAAGTTGGCATCCTGTGACCCCCACAGATTAGCGAGAGAATACTTGAGCCCAGCGTCTCACGGTTTACATGCACCCGCAGAATACGTTGCCTGCTATCTGTGGTAGTGTGAAATTGTGCACCCGAAAGAGACAGATTTCAAGGATATATGGGTGCAAACTGTGTGTGTGCATGCATGTGTGTACCGTACCTGCATACATGTAACCTGGACAGCATGTGTGTGTGTGTGTGTGTGTGTGTGTGCATACTGTACCTGCATGCATGTAAACTGGAGAGCGTCTGTGTGTGTGCGTGTGGTCTTTGGATGATGCTGTACA
>NC_079211.1:97551638-97652838 GCF_029633865.1 Lampris incognitus | reverse complement strand
CCACGGGACGGACTGATTACGGGCCTTGTCAATCTGATGTCTGTAGTCATGAAGACTTTCGAACGACTGCTGTTGGCCCACCTGAAGAATGTCACAGGACACCTGCTGACCCCCTGCAGTTTGCCTACTGGGCAAACAGGTCAGTGGATGATGCAGTAGTCAACAGGGGGACTGCGCTACACCCTGCAACACCTTGACTGCCCAGCGGCATACGCAAGGCTCCTGTTTGTGGACTTGAACATCATCGTTCTAGAAATCCTCTCCTCCAAACTCTCCCAGCTCGCTGTATCACCCGCCATCTGTCAGCGATCACCAGCTTCCTGACAGGCAGGAAACAGCAGGTGAGGCTGGGGGAAGTCACTTCTGGTATAAGGACAGTCAGCACTGGTGCCCCTCAAGGATGTGTCCTCTCCCTACTGCTCTTCTCTCCCTACACCAACAACTGCACCTCCATGGATCCAGCTGTGAAGCTACTGAAGTTTGCAGACGACGCTATGGCCCTTAGACTCATCCAGGATGACAACAGGTCTGCATATTGGGTGAGAGGTTGAGTACCGGTGCTCTGGTGTAAACAGAACAACTTGGAGATGAACACGCTTAAGACTGTGGAGATTACAGTGAACGTTAGGAGACACCCCTCAGCGCTGCTCCCCCTCACAATATCCAACAGCTCTGTATCAACCATGGGAGACCTTCAAGTTTCTGGGAACTACCATCTCCAAAGACTTGGAGTGGGAAACCAACACCGGCTCCACCCTCAAAATGGCCCATCAGAGGATTTTCTTTCTGAGCAGTCGAGGACATTTTGGTCTGCCACAGGAGCTGTTGAGCCAGTTCTACACCACAGTCACTGACTCTGTCCTATGCACATCCAACACAGTCTGGTTCGGAGCAGCAACAAAACAGGATAGGGACAGACCGCAGCGACAATAAGGGCAGCAAAAAAAAAAAAAAATCATTGGTGCTCCCCTGCCCATCCTGCAGGACTTGTATACTTCTAGAGCCTGGAACAGGCAGGCAGAATCAGCACAGACCCCCCCCACACACACAACACACACACCCACACCCAAGACACGGTCTGTTTGAACTCCTGCCCTGTGGCATGTGTTGCAGAGCAATGTGCACCAAAACCACCAAACACAGGGACAGTCTTTTTCCCCCACAAGCCATCTCTCTCATGAACACTTAACAGCATGGTGCAATGGGACATTATGTAAACATGACACTGTGTGAATAGCCCCCTCATGGTCAAGATGTCTCACCTACATATCTACGATTTGCGCTACCGCCTTTAAACCAGATGTGCAACACACATGTTTGTACAATACAAATGTACAATTGCAAATACACATTCAAATGCTGTATGCTGGTTACACACTATTGCTGTGTTTCTTATTGCTGTTATACATATGTATATAATTAGTATGTATTGCGTGGTGGATGGTAGGTGAATATATAGTGTATACTTCTGGTGCATAAGATAATATAGTGTAATATAGTGGGAGTATATAGCATCGTATATGGGCATGATGGGTTGTGGAGTTGTGGTATGGTCCATGGTATATTGTATGGGTAATATAGTATATAAGTGATATACTATATGGGCATAGGTTATTGATTATGCAATCATAACAAGACTCTGTATAGTAGCGATACACCTGTTGTGCATACATGCTTGCCTCCAGTGTCCAGTTGATCCATTTATTTCTTCCGTTTTAGTTTTTTAATTTTTTTTGTGTTTGTTTTCTCTGTGCATGTGTGTGTGCATGTGTGTGAGTGATGTCTGCAAGTGCCAGAACCTGCTGTGTACCAGAATCAAATTCCTCGTGTGCATAGGCACCCTTGATTCTGATTCGGAGTCCTGCTTGGCTGATCTGGCCCGAGATTGGCTGTACTTGGGGGAGAAGTGCTAGAAAGCGCAGGAGGAAAATCTGTTATATCTGCAAGACCAGTCGATGTAGGTGTCATACAAAGCAGGTCAAGGATTAACCCCAGTAATATCCACCACCTTACGATTAGCCACTCGCCGTTCTATTCAGCTAAAGAGTGCCTAAAATATATATATTAAACATGTATTTATCTTTATTTGAGAGAGAGAGAGAGAGCAAGAGAGAGAGAGAGAGAGAGAGAGAGAGAGAGGAGAGAGAGAGAGAGAGAGAGAGAGAGAGAGAGGAGAGAGAGAGAGAGGAGAGAGAGGAGAGAGAGAGAGGAGAGAGGGCTGAATTGAGTCTTGTTTTATATGGGGCACGGTTCAAGTGTTGCTGTTTTACAAAACTGGGTCAAGACGGGGCAAGATTGCCACTGCAGTTAGTATTGTGGCTAGCGGGGTTGGGGGATGGACAAGCTAAGGCTGTCTGATAAGAGGTTGACCCGTATAGCACAGTGAAATGTAAATTTGTCATCGCCGTGCTGTGTATTGTGGGACACTTGGGAACGGTGTCTAGAAAGACATGGTATTTTAGACTTTTGCTGTAAACCAGGAAGGGATTTTTGGGGTCTGGCTCCTTGGAGAATGCATCTTGCTGCATCATGACACCGGACACCAGCATCCGGACAGGAAGAGGCGAGCAGGCATTGCACACCATGCCGTTTCTCAAACTGCTTTTGAGACAAATGGTTATCAATTGGCCAATGTGGGAGCAATTTTTCACGAGTGCTCAGAGGGAAGTGTTGCACAGGGCTCCAGAGAGGTCTTGAGAGGCAACCATATGCCTTTTTAGTTGTATTTTAATGACCATGGAAAGCCCCTTTAAGAGAAAGACTCGCATCTTCGCAGTTCATGGTTCTATAAAATTGAAAGCTGAGCTTCCTTTGTTCTTAGAACCACGAGCAACTAAAAGAGGGAGAACTTCAGCGGTAAGAGACGGCGCGTAGTTTTGTGCGGTTAGGTATGTGGTGTATGCATGAAATTCTGAGCCTTTTATCTGTGTCCCTGTGTGCACGTGCACCCGTGTATACATGCATGCATGCATGCACGCAATTGAGTATGTGTGTGGCAGAGGCACAGCGGGCAACACTGTGACGAGCTCCCCAGAAGTCTCCAATCAGTGTGAAGTGTGCCACGTTTTTTTGTTTCTTTTCGACAGCTTCAGCTCACAGTCCACCACAAGTCACACACTTCCCTAAAATCACTCACTATTTTGCTGAACTAAGTTCTGCAAGTAAATCACTCTTGTCTATTTTCTATCATTCTCTGTGTGTGTGTATGTGTGTGCATTGTATGTCCTGTGCCCTACAGGTCCATTTTATTTCTTGTGTAACCCTTTTTTTTTTTTTTGGCCTTTTTTTTTCCCAGAAAGAATTTGGCTGCAACTATATCTGATCTTTTACTGCAAACCAAGCAATGCAGTGAGGTTTCTCAACAAGCGCATCCTCGGTAGGTAATACGCCGAAACTCAAGAGCTGTAGAGCAAAGTGAAATTATGCTGTCATTTCCTAGCAGAAAGCAACCTCCCACTTCCACTTGGGTGCACAAAACCAGAACTAGCCTCCCTCCCAACTGAGGCGCAGACCTCTCTGGCCCCAGCTGACAGTGCAGAAGCTGCACACAGAAAACAAAAGAGAGCTCTCTCAGACAAGGGGCCCCCCAGTTCCCCTAGCTGAACCCCGCCCCCCCCCCCAAAAAAACCTAACCCTCCTCGGCCCCGTCCTGGCTGTAGCAATTGTGCAAGCTGTCGCATAAGGCAGCTGGTGAATGGGCGGTAAAAGGTCAATGGCTGGAAAGAGCTAACGTCACAACTATAGTTCTGTTGCAACCTGCCCCGTTCTCCTTTTCTCTGTAACCTGTATCTGTTAGTCATCTTTGTTATTTTATCTCTTTTTTTGTCATACACGTTAACCTCATAGTGTGGGCAGTCAAGGCTGATTACAGGAAGGATGAGTTCCTGGTTCTGCTATCTCTGTTTAATCAGCTGCACCCTCGCTAACCAGCAATGCACACAGGAGAATATAACCTTGCTGAGAGAGAGGAGTAGTTTTTAAATGTTTATTCACAAACATTAAAAAATGTGTACCAGTAAAAAAAAATGATATTGCATTGTTTATGCATATCCTTAAGCAAAACTATAGTCCACGAAAATGTGTTTCTCAAGTCCTTTCACAGATGTAGAGCAGTTCGCATCATAATCTGCAAGTTTCCTGCTGGTTCCAAGTGCCTCCTGGAAGTTGCAAAGTTTTTTTTTTTTTTCAAAGAAAAGTAAAGTTCATTTATTCATCTTCAGACACCCTTCTGGGGTCCTGCATCTCCCCTCTTTGCTTTCGCAGTAACGTCCACCCGGCTTCATACCTTTCATAAGTCCGTTTCATGCCGGCTGCATGTTACTCTGACAATGTCCCTTCTCTGTTCCCCGCTTTTGGGTGAGGGTACACGTAGGGTCACCGCTCTCCATCTTTAACTGTATGCTAAGTGGTACGGTCCAACTCAAGTCAGTTTCATCAGTGTCTATCGGGCAGCAGTCCTGAAAGTGGCCCAGTCCGTACACCTGACCCAGTCACACTAGACCTCTGAACTTCAACCCCTCCTCAGGGTAATCCATAACCAGCGTGCTGACCCAGAATGCACTGGGGAGCCAGGGTACTACAGCCATAGCCTCCTGATCCATGGCAAGGGAGACACAAGGCTTCAAACCCCCAGGTGAGGCTTCCGCTCCTTTACTCTCTTCTTCATCATCGTCTGTCTTCGTCATCGCTCTCGTGTGACTCACTTGCTTCAGCGCTCTGGGAGAGTGATGGTGGGAACCCAGTCATACACACTACGGCTTTCTTCACAGAACAGACTCAGCTTGTCCAGGGCAGGGTCTTTCCATGGATCTGCACTCGGGCTCTGCAGAAAACAAAGGGAGGACCAAACCCCGTTACAATAGCAACAGGAAAAAAAGCATCCCACGGCTGTAACACGTGCAACAGGAGGAGGGGGGGAAAGAAAGAAGAAAGAAAGCATGCCAACGGGAGTCGCCGTTGCAGGGAGGACCCCCGGGCGACTCCTCGTAAACGCTCCCTGCAAAAAAAAAAACAACGTACCGTGACGAGAATGCAAGTGCGCGTCCTTGGGCTCGCCGGCGGCGTCCTTGCCCACCAGGTCCGCCAGGCGCTCGATGTCGTTCACGCGCACCACGTTGATGTCGTTGTCGAAGCAGAAGGCCTGGATGAGGGTGAAGGGATCTGGAGGGCGATGTCGCACTCGTACTCCTCGTCCGTGGCGAGGACGCAGAAAGCCACGCTGTCCGGATCGCTGCGGGAGGGGGAGGGGGAAGAGAGAGAGAGAACAAGCCGGGCGGTGAGAACATGTCGACTCGGCGCGCGACTCGTCATTTCTGAAAAGCGGCCGACTTCCAGCCACGTGCAGACGCCGCGGGCGCACTTACACATTCATGACTTTGGCAGACTCGTACACGCCGACGGTCAGGTAGTCCTGCTTCTTGGCAGCGAACAGCAGCTCTTCCAGGGCCCGCGCCTGCACATTGCAATCTGATGGGGGGGAGGCAGAAAAATAAATCAGGTCATCGGAGAATTGAAACACATCTATAGCCTAACGGGGCACCGGATAGTCCGGATAGTTTTACCTGTCGGTGTTTCCCATCGCGCTCTCTTGTCCGCGGACTTCTTCTAGAGTCATGGTAGTAATCCAAGTACGGTGGTGGTGGGTGGGTGGTGGGGGTTTTTTGTTGTTGCTGCAGCGGTTTAGGTTGGGGCTGACCGGTGCAGCGGTGCGCGTCCCTCTGTTCGCTCTGCGCTGCAGACGGGCCGGCAGCGCTTTTATAGGCGGACGGGGTCGTTTCTCGGCAAGGGACGGCCTTTTCCCTCCGCCGCCCTCTCTGATTGGCTCGGCGCAGCCACGTGACGAAAATAGCCCCTCCGTTTCATTTCGCGTGTTGACAACCCCACGTGGGGAGGATTACGGTTTTACAAGAAACCCCTCCCCTCCCCACCTCCACCTACCTATCTATCCATCTATCTATCTATCTATCTGTCTCTGTCTCTCTGTCTCTCTCTCTCTCGCTCTCTCTCTCTCTCTCTCTCACTCTCTCTCTCTCTCTCTCTCTCTCTCTCTCTCCCTCTCTCTCTCTTCTCTCCTCTCTCTCCTCCCTCCGTCCGTCCGTCCGTCCGTCTATCTATCTATCTATCTATCTATCTATCTATCTATCTATCTATCTATCTATCTATCTATCTATCTATCTCTCTCTCTCTCTCTCTCTCTCGCTCTCTCTCTCTCTCTCTCTCTCTCCTCTCTCTCTCTCTCTCTCCTCTCTCTCTCTCTCTCTCTCTCTCTCTCTCTCTCTATCCCCTCCTTTGCCTTGTTGTCAACAGCAGCAGAGTAAAAAACACCTAACAGCTCTGTTATGGATATTTCCCCCGTCGCAGCGCATGCTGACTTGTCTGCGTACATAGGTTATATAGCCTAAATGTTACGCACGCACCGTTGAGTTGCACGTGGTTGTTTTCTCCGTGCCTTTTATAACACAAGGCATATTAAAAAAAAAAAAAAAAAGTGAGACCAAGACTAATCTCTAACCACATGTCCCAAGGGAGTGTGTGCTGGAGGGGAGCGAGGCGCCGAGCTACTATCTACGGCTAAACTTTCCCCTGATGCCCCATTTAGCTTTGTGCAACCCCCCCCCCCTTCACGGTAAACATGAGAGGCGCTGTTTTTGAATGCAGGGGGTCGGGAACAAGGTGTTGTGCAGTCCGGACCCCCCCCCCCTACAACTCTCCCCCCCTTAGCACATTTCCCGGAGTTGCCCTTTTACCGTAAACCGGTTCAGACCTGAGTCGGGGAAATGGTCTTCAGGGGTCGACTTGGAGCGGATGCGAGGAGCAGCTTGGGCGCGACGCACGCCAGCGTTATGTGGGTCCGCTGAGAAGAAAGCCTGCGTCGCTCCTGACGCGTGGCTATTCACAGCGGCCGCGTGTCCGAATAACAGCGCTCCGCCCGCCCCCCCACCCCGTGTTTTACGAGGTGGGGGGGTGCGTGCGCGCACGCGCGCGCACGCAAGTCTTATCGTCCTCGTTAATTCACTGAGGGGCCCCTCTCCGGCAGATGCTCGACAGATGCGCGGCCCCCTTGAAAAGCGACGCGTGCCGGGGTCTTAATTAGCCTTATCGCTGTGCTTGTGTTTGTATCGTACTGGAGATTCAATACTCTCTTTTCTTATTATTGTTATTATTAATAATAGTCGTCAGACGGATTAGTAGAAGCAGTTGTAGGTCAGACGGATATGACATGTGCAACTTGGCGCAGCGGTCGGGTTGACTCTGAGGCGCTGCGTCATCTTTGCAAAAGGGGCTGGGGGGCGCTGGATGGATGAAACGTTTGGTCCCTCTGGTTGAGCAGAGTGTTTAAGGTGAGGGGAAACCTGTCAGCTCAGACGTCTAATAACCTGTCTGTCGAGTCAAATTACAGGCAAAGGCCCGTGGGGCCATCGAGGCATTCGTATACAAGACGTCGCGTCAGGCAGTCAACTTGGGTACAACCGAGTGAGCACTTCCACCTAGTGGCGAGAATGATAACGTCCTTTCCTCTCGTTTTAACTAGTCTCACGTGTCGAATGCGGCTCATGACGCCACCGCCACTTCCCCCGCAAAGCCCCACGAGTCACGGGCTCAGATGGGCAATGATCAGGCTGTTATTCCACCACAGCCGAGAGAAGGCCTACTTCCTAAGGTTAATTCAGACAAATGGTATTGTGCCAAGTATGGTTGACACAGAAAGAAGAAATGCCACTTGATCAGAAATTGCTATTGGCAATCCAGGGGGGTGGGGGGTTGTGATTTAATTAAACTGGCGTGGGCTGTAAACTCTCCCGAGGCATCACCTTCCTTATCAGAGGGGTTTAGATAGCATCAAACCGGAACATGTCACTTGTGGTTGTGCAGATTTGGAAAAAAAATGTTAACACTGGGATTATTTTAGTTCTAGTTTCTAATTTCTCATGGATTGTAAATACTGTAACTATTTATATATCAATGCAGATACAAGTTTTAATGCATTGCAGTACAGGCCTGTTTCGTGCATCATGCAGGCCTGTACTGCAATGCATTAAAACTTTTTTTTCCTCCTGTATGTGTTGATATTCCGCTCCTCATTAGTTGAGCACTTATAACACCATTGCGGTTTCAGAAAAAAACACTATATTTATATATAAATATGCATATACACACACACACATACACACACCAATCAGCCAAAACATTGAAACCACCATTCTAATGTGTAGGTCCTTCGTGCCAACTAAACAGCTCCGACCCATCGACGCGTGGACTCCACGAGACCTCTGAAGGTGTCCTCTGGTATCTGGCACCAAGACGTTAGCAGCAGATCCTTTAAGTCCTGTAAATTGCAAGGTGGGGCCTCCATGGATCGGACTTGTTTTTCCAGCTCATCCCACAGATGCTCGATCCGAGTGCCATCTGGGAAATTTGGAGGCCAAGGCAACACCTTGAACTCTTTGTCATGTTCCTCAAACTATTCCTAAACAATGTTTTCAGAGTGGCAGGGCGCATTATCCTGCTGAAAGAGGCCACTGCCTTAAGGAATACTATTGCCATGAAGGGGGGTAATTGGTCTGCAACAATGTTTAGGTAGGTGGTGCGTGTCAAAGTAAGATCCACATGAATGCCAGGACCCACGGTTTCCCAGAGCATCACACCGCCTCCATCGGCTTGCCTTCTTCCCATAGTGCATCCTGATGTCATCTCTTCTCCAGGTAAATGATGCACATGCACATGATGTAGAAGAAAACATGAGTCATCAGACCAGGCTACCTTCTTCCATTGCTCCATGGTCCAGTTCTGATGCTCATGTGCCCGTTGTAGGTGCTTTCAGTAGTGGACAGGGGTCATCATGGGCACTCTGACTGGTCTGCGGCTACACAGCCCCATACAGAGAAGGTAACTCTGCATTCGAATCCCCGGGCACAGTCTACCCAGCTGTCAGTACCCGGAAAGGCTAAACCATGGCGGCTCCGCTCAGTCAACCCGGCAGCGGTTCCGGCAACCGGCAGCTCTGTTGGTCAACTCGGCAGCAGTTCTGGCAAAAAGCAACAGGATTCTTTCGCAGCCGTCTCAGTTATGCTGTGCCACCGAACAGAAAATCTTGCCACAGGACACTGTGGAGCGCCAAATAGTGTCGTCATCTAGGGTGCAGCCTCACATTTGAATATGGAGATTATACTACCTTTGTATTGACTTGTGTTTTACTCGTTTCGGGTGAAGGCGTGTGTATGTATGTATACATGGATCCACATTGTGTTGAAAGATTGTGTAAGTCTGCTGAGGGCGAGTTTCAGTATGCAGAAATGTTGAATTGTCCATTGATTAATTTGCCCAAGCGAGGTCATGAGGTTATTTCAATACATAAAAAAAGATTTTTATTATGCTGTTTTGAGATGTTGTATACATACAAGGGTTCAAATATACGTAGCTACAATCATTTTATTTACATTCCATTCTTGGACTATGTCAGATATCAGTGCACCTTTTAACACGATGAACATTTAAAATCTTATTGACAGCCAATCATAACAAAAAAACAGTTACAATACTTAATAGATTGCATTCACTGATAATAACTTGAGAAATACACAAAAATAACAAAAATGCCTCACTGGAAAAACAGGTCATTACATTTTTGAGAGTAATATTTGTTTTACTGCACAAAGTTTACAGGGCAAATATATTAAAGCCCTCATTCTGTCCATACAGAAGGTGTCAAGAGGTATCTCAGACACATGTTTTGGAAGGGGAGGAACTGCTCATGAAAAACGTGGAAGAGCAGATGATGAATCACTAGGGTCAAGTGATGACAGCTAAGCTAATGTAAAACTTGATCAGTTCATATTGTTCCGACTTAATTTTCTTCTTTGCTTGCATTACTGTACAATTTAAAAACAAAATATTTCAAGATGAAAAAGAAGCAAGGGAAGAACTAAGACACTTCACAAGTCATCTAAACGGCCAAATGTCCTGCAATGGCTAAAGCAATGTGATCAAATTGTCACTTTGATCAAGCATCATGAGAATCAAGCAGCTTATATTATATACTACACCATAGATTATGCTGGCTGAATGTGCAAACTATAACCCCCGCCCCCAAATTTATCACGATTGGCAAGTAAGCTCATTTATCAGTAGGGTACACTGTGATCAGGATCTGTTGGGAACCTGCAACAGTGACAGGTCCAAGTACAGTCAGCAGTCAGCAGGGGGATTGGGGTTTTGACCAAACTTCTCGTAAAGTAGTGGACTCAAGTGATTATGGCGATGCTGAAACTTTACACGGTAACGGAGCATCAGTTTTTATAGTCTGCAGAAAAATACCAGGACCTGTGTAGCTTGTCGTGACTGCATACGGAAACATACCGTTTGGTAAACTGTCTACATTGCTGTACTCCCTATAGAGTAGGTGGCAACGTTAAGAGAAATTTCACGAGTTCTTTTTGATCACAAGGAAATCTGAAGAAAGTGCTCAACAAGGAACAGTAGTACATCAGAAGAATGCAACAGAGAAAAAGTAGAGACAGAGATTCATTATTATTCGTGACATTTTCTCCTTTTAAAAATGTAAAATAGTCTCTGGCCCCTGAAAAAAATGGGAATCCGGCTCCCTCTGCTGGTTGGATTCAACCGCTTCCCTTACATTTCATCTGAACGATGCTGTTGCAATATGACAGAAGTGGGTTTCCGGTCAATCCAATTTTCCTTGGATCCTGGGACCACAGCAGACGTCACTCCAGCATCAACTGATCCTTCCTGCAAGCCCACTGCTCCACCAGCTGACCCAGGCTTCATTTCCGCAGCCTGAACAGGACTGGGAAAGTCTGCTGAGGAGTTGCTGTTGACACCCGTTTCAGAGTCAGGCTGCTCCACCCGCTCGTAGTCTGGGGTGTGGTTCATCTGACCACCGGAGAATATGGCTTTGAGGTTCTCCACTTCTGCTGCGGGCACAAGAATGAGCTCTTCCTCTTCAGAATCAATGTAGGGTATGGCATCTGTGCGCTCCAGTTGGACAGAGCGTAAGCTCCTGGACACGACTGCAAGTGTGGATGGAGGACAGATGATTTCATTTAGTTTGGATGAAGACCAATTCGGACAATATAAGGCTGTAACCGTGAAGGAGGGATACAATCTTAAACTCAATCAAATATAAATAAACTATATGAAAGTAGCAGAAGGAAGTCTGGTAGTTCAATCTGCACAGTGCATATTAAGCAGCCCCATAGGTAAATTAATTTGGTGTCATGCTGTTACACATTTCTCCTTGCTTTCTAGTCACTCTTCCATTGAAGTACCACACACACACACAAAAATTCTAGTGGTTTGAATGGCGTCATCAAAATTTTAAAAAAAGTACCCACCAAATGGTGTGTATTAAAGTAAGCAACAGCGAGCTGGGCCAAACCAAAATCAAAAGACAAAGACTTTTTTCCAATGTGAAATTAATTTACCAGAGGAGGGTGGGTAGAGCTCTTTCTCTTCTGTCCTGCTGCCAAATGGATTGACTGAAGGGAAGATAATAAGGCAGAAAGAGAGCAGGAACACCTAGAAGTACAAAAGGAGGAAGATTGATTTAAAAAAAAAAACCCAAAAAAAACACGGAACATAACATTGGTTATGCAAGCAGATTTGGGTGGGCAATGCCTAAGTGTACTTGTGTAAGTAAAAGTTGTGTTATATTCTTTGTTATTCCATGTACCATAATACAAGTGCTAGCTGTGCCACTCTTCACGGTGGACAGTTTTATCACAGCCTGCAGCTTTCTCAGTTGCTCTATCAAGGATCTACAAGAAAAAAAGAAAAGAAAATCAGGATTACGTTTAACATAGTTTGTAACACATGAACAAGTAACGTCATTCATGCATATGACTGCAAATGTGATAGTTATTCATCCGTCTTACATGTTTTGTTTTTGAAGCAGGTGGACTTTCTTCTGGAGTTCCAGGTTGTGTGCCGTACAGATGGCAACTCTTTGGCAGGCAGCGAAGTGCATTAGTCCACAGTTTAATTAAACACACAACATACAAAATTGAGCTATTGTGTCTATTTGTCTCAAAAAAAGTAAGATAAAATGCTCAGATATTAGAGGTTTATCTTTACTGAGCAGTGATTTCAGAGCAAGGCACATTACTGCCAAATTGCTCTTTAAGGTCTCCTTCCAGATATAATCTACAACTTTTCTAGCTAGTTTGTGTAGCTAGTCAGCATGATGAATCACAAGACGCTTTCTGCATCCCACCGTTAGTTAGTTAGTTCTAACTTAGTTAGAACTTAGTTCCTCTTTCTTACCTGTTTTCCAGTCCGTCAACATAAACCTTCTTCTTCTTTCGGCTTTCCTGAGCAGACTGCTTGTTGCGGATCTTCCTCCTTACCCTCTTCAGAGTCCTCTCCTCTGTCTGTGACAGAAAAGGAGCCTTGATCAGACTCAAGAGGACTCAAGTGTGTATTACACTGTCCTGAAAAGCAGTATCTCAGAACAGAAAAGCACACACTGAAAACATCTGTACCTGTTGAATAATCAGCTACTAAACAGGAGTTTGAAAAAAAAAACTATTCTGTATAATCAATACAAAAGCTATTACGTCAAGAAATGAGCATCCACATGCTGCAAAAACCTTAACAGTCACTATTTGCAAATTGTTCTTTTTTATACCATCAACAATATAACTATATACTTATCAAAATGAATTTGACAGTAATTTGAATGTTCAGCAGTGTCTCTGTATCAGCAGTGATCATTATTACCTTTGTCAGAGGCATGTGAGTGGGAATACTCGTCCCCTCTTTTGCCAAAAGTCGCTTCTCCTCCTCAGTAAGCACAATCTCCTTAAACTGGAACTAAAGAGAGGAAGGACAAGATTCCTGATGACAATGTTGGGTGCACTCAGACAAACAACATGTTACCACTAGATGGTGCTATCAATACAACTTGCATTCATTTTTCTTTTACCCAGGAGGCAGTTCACAAACTATTTATGGATACAAAGATGAGGTACACTTAACTATATGCGTCTTTAGTTGTAGGGTCAGTTTCTCAGCTCCTAAATGTTGTCAGAGATCTTTCTGGTCAGATTTATATATGATAGTATTGGTGAGAAAATAAACATTTACTTCTGTTTTGTACGTTGTTGAGTCCTGTGTTAAAGCCTCTATAGACAGAGTGCAGGGCAGCTCATCGGCCAGGTCCTGTTCAATTTCATCACCCTCCAGGTCATCTGATGGACAATAAAACAAACTTTTAGAATAAATGGAAATTTCAAATCATGATCCGATAAGCAAATTGGTTTCCCCTGCATTGCATGTCCAGCGCCTTTCTTTTGCATGGTAGTCTTGCTTGCTTTGATTTGGTGTTGTAATTCACATCTCAGGAAAATAGGGGTCAGGATTCACACAGAATTACACATAGTAACTTTAATGACAACATGAAATGGCATTCAAAGCATATTGCCTAGTAAAACAGGGTATTAGGGCAGGACTCTGGGCCGGACAAAATATAAGAAGGGATGTGATTTGATTTGATCGGATCGAATCGTACGATTTTGCCCCTTGCAGGTTTTATATGATGCTGGAAGGGGGAGGGAAAACTTTTCATGATATCATTGGTTGGTATGTTGCTTGCTTACCTGCCCACTCAGAATTGGTGACACAATAGCAAACACTTGACTGTTGTAGAGGAATTTAACAGTATCATATTTTGATGTAAAATAAGTATGTCGAAATTTCTTTGGGGACTTTTTCAGCATAAGCTGCTGAATGCTAAAAACTCAATTTTCATTTCATGTTGTCTTTAAAAGGTTAACAATCAAGATTTTCCATATTATCTCTATGTTGTAGGGATAACACTCCATTAGCAGCCGTAATACTGAACAGTCTTCTTTGTATCTCTGAAATGCCGCCGAAATTGTGTCTGCTGGTGAGCTCATTCATGGACAACTTGTGAATTAAAAGCTGTTGCCTGGTTGGCAAAAAGGCTGAAGTGTATAAGAAAATGCAAATAACAATGCTAATTACAGCTGTATAATGTAGTATTATTTACCTTTTTTTCTTAAGAGAGCTGTATGTAGCATTGATATTTGCATTTTCCTATACTATGTAATCTATTGGCAAACCAGGAAGTACGTTTTTACGCCAACTGTCTGCCAGTGACACTTTTCTGCACAATACTGGTGATGTTTTACAGACACACAGAAGACCGCTCAGTATTATAGCTGCTTATGGACTGTAATCCATACAACATATAAAGAGATAATGCTGAATAGCATGATTGTTGCCCTTACATGTTCAACCTAGGTTAAGGATGCGATTGGATAAAATATAAAATATTAAGATATGCCAGTAATTCCAACAAAATGCAAGAGTCATCTTAATTTAGGCTAGCCACACATACCCAAATCAATGAAGACATCCATATCTGGCTTCTCTGCCCTTACGCTCTGTAAGGCATCCAGGTCTGTCCCGCCACCCTGGAGTAGAGAGTAGCTGTGGTCGGCATGAACCGCCATGGCCTCTGGGCACTCTGTTGGGAGCTCTCCTGACACTAGGGCAGGGTTTGAGTACACCGGACTGGGCTGAGAGTACCTGGGACTCGGAACAACATCTGTATCACTGCCCTGGGGGCTTGGGCATACCAGAATGTTGTTGTTTCTAACCCCACCACTACTACTGCTGTCATCAGATATGCCGCTGTCACTGCCAAGAGGAGAGTGGGAGGGGCAGATAACAGAAATGTTGCCTTCTCCCTCCAGCAGACTGGACAGAAAGTCCTCTGTGTCCAAGCCCGTCAGCATCTGGGGAAAGTCAAACAATGACAACTAAGAGGCCTAGTCATCAGGCTCATACACTTAATGTTGCTGCAACACAACCATATAATCCAGTGAATCCAAATTTGTCACAGATCAGAGCTGCTGTTCTATAACAATGCAATTCCGAATTTGAAAATACAGACACTTTGTCAGCTGTTGATGGTAAAGACGATATATATGATAGCCTTGCATCGATCCCACTATTATTATGCAGGCATCTGCGGAAGTAGGTTTTCAAAACTGAGACGATGTTGTGAGGCATCTGAAAGCCTTACATCTTCTTCAGAAAGCCAGTCTTCAATGAGGCCTCTCCCAACAGAGAAGAAAGGCTCAGCAGTTCCATCTTCTCCATCTTGGAATAGCAGCCCTAAAAGGTCTGCTCCATCCATGTCTGGTAGTTCCTCAGTCACTGACATCTAAGGAAAAACAAGGATATATGAGGTGCAATATGTCAGTGTTTCTCAAACCAGTCCTCAAGGACCCCCTATCCTGCAGATTTTCATTGTAACCCTGCATAGGTAGCCCTGCTTGTACTTACTCAACCAATCATCTCAAAGCACTTAATTATGCAAGGTGTGCAAACTCTGACATTCATTGCTGATTGGTTGAATAACTATAAACAGGTACCTATTCAGGGTTGCAAAGAAAATCTGCAGGATAGGGGGTCCTTGAGGACTGGGTTGAGAAACACTGCAATATGTGATAGGTTTCTTGGAGGGGGCTGGTGAGAAGCAGCACTGTTGGAAAATAACATTAATGGGGGAAAAGGATCGGCGTGTGTGTGTTTTTTTTTGGTGCAACATGGTAGCAGATAACAGAGCATGATCCAAGTACAGTGAAATGCAAAACTAGTTTTGTTTTTTTTTTGTTGCTATACATGAAATGTTCTTGAGAACACCTTAAAATGTCAATAAACATTTTTACGACATCTAATCGGCATGGCAAGGATGGAGTCATGTACGTTGGTGTAGCGTGGTCCCGCGTGTTGGGAGGGTTAGACTGCGCTACTATCGGTCGACTGACACGTCAATCAAACCGCTGTGCACCGAGCCAGCGTATATTGCATCACTGCTGGGTACCCACGATGACCTAATCTCTCACTAGGACCCGCCCACTCGCGCCATTGTTTAAAAAACAGGCTATAAACACGGCGTCATGTGTCAAAACAAGGTGCACGATCAACAGCCAACAACAGACGGTGCAATTTAACAATCAGTGTGAAAACAACGTAAAAAAAAGAAAAAAGAAGCAGACTCTGCAAACAGGGTGTCTGCTGTCCTGCAAGAGGGGCAGGCCATCTAAAATGCATGTGACCCATTTCCTGTTTACTGGACTGTAGCAATAACAAAGTGAGGTATGCGCTGTTAATTAGCCTAACGCCGGTGTGCAAGACAACGTCATCGCGTTCTTCTGCACGGCCATGTGAAGATCGCCTCATGCTAAAGGCGCATCCGGCTAATGAGATTAGCAAAGCGGCTAAAGTGGGTAGCTAAAGCGCCGCAATACGATTGCACGGAGGAGAGGGCGTGGTCGTCGGTGGCAGAAATCAGAACGGATTAAAAAAATACGAAGGCAAGTCTCACGTTAGTCATATATACTTACCTTTTTTATTTTTTTTGGGTAGCAGACAAAATACCATCCGAGTGTGTGTGAGTGTCCTGCGGCGACTGTGTTGTTGCCCGTGTGTTTGGGGATCCGCTGCTGCCGTCTGCCGTCAAACCGCTTCCTGACGAAATCACCTTCCAACGAGGCAGAAATTGCGTCATCACGTCGCGACGCATCGGCGTGCGTGAGGAATATGGGAAATGTAGTTTTTTTAAGGGGGAAATGTAGTCGTAATACAAGACGCCCCCCCCTTCTCCGTCGTAAGAACGGCAGAATCAGTTAACAGTTAGCACTTTCCCCCAATGACACAACTGTTGAGAAAGCATGCTTTTCATGGAACACCAAGAACAAAAACAAGATTATTCGCCAACTGTTTCAACAAGATATTGTAGCGAATTCGGGGGAACAACGCAACCGCAGGAGCTGCCGCGGCCGGGACGCGAACCCGTATCGCCCGCACCGCAGGAGGCATCGGTTAGCGACTAGTCTAGCGGTTTGTGATGCCTCCTGCGGTGCGGGCGATACGGGTTCGCGTCCCGGCCGCGGCAGCTTCTGTGGTTGCGTTGTCCCCCGAATTCGCTACATTGGTGTCAGAAGTTGGACAGTGCGACCGTAAGGCCATCGGAAGCGCATGCGCCCTGAGGCGTGAAGGAGCTGATGTGCTTCCCGAAGGAGGGGGAGGGGGGGGTAATGTAACGTGCACGGATAAGAAGACACGCTGGCCGCTGGCTCGCGAGTTTGACCCTTTAGTCGAGCGGTTAGCGATGTCTCCCGCGGTGCGGGCGATACGGGTTTGCTCCCGGCCGCGGCAGTTTCTGTGGTTGCGTTGTCCCCCGAATTCGCTATAATGTTATGAGCTCACCCTCTGCCTTATGTTATTGGTCTGCCTTTGTTGGTGAAAAAATTGTTTGGGAAAAAAATTTGGCTTTTACCTCATAAGTCCCTAATAAAGTAAAAGAAATATCTTTCAAAATTATTCATGGATTCTATCCAACTAATCAATATTTGCAGAGACTTAAGAAGGACATCGATGTGAGTTGCTCTCTCTGTGGTTTGTTTAATGAAACATGGGTTCATTTATTTTGGTCTTGCCCACACACTAAACAACCGTGGAGGAGGTTGTCTCGTTTGATTATTGGTCATATTTACCCTCATTTCACCCCGAGTTTGAAAATGTGTTGTTTGGATATACTGAATTTGATTGGAACCTCGATTCTCAGTATTATTTAATCAATTTGCTAATTATCTTAACACACTTTTATATTCACAGATCTAAATTCTCCAGCAAGAAACCTAATTTTCCTGAGCTGTCTGCGTATATCAAACAATATATTTCATCAATATCTGATAGTGAAAATAAAAAAGCTGTAAAACATATAAGCACTTTATGATTTACAAAATATTTAGTTAAGTATGTAATTTATTTGTTTTACTTTATACAATCCCCCTGGTGTATTTATGTTAATGTTTATGATAATATATATGTGTTAATGTATACATTTAATAATGTGACTATTGTTGATTGACATTGTTGTATACTATTTTTGTTCACTTTTGTTAATAAAGTTCTTTAAAAAAAAGTTAGCTCTTTTCCCACTGAATTAGAAGACTGATATCCTTATTAATTCCCCCTTGTATGATGGACTATGTTTTGTTATTTTCAATTAGTGTATGTCATGTGTATTTAATTTATTATTGTTTGTACCCTTATTTTCATAATACATTACTGTAAACTACTAATAAGACCCGTTAGCCCCTAGCTAACAAGTCTGACCCTTTAGCCGAGCGGTTAGTGATGCCGCCTTGTGGTGCAGTATATCTCGTATCGAATCCCGCACCGGGCAAGAAAATAACCGGTTACATTACCGTATATTTGTCGTGTGACATTCAATCTCTATGTACTTCCTGATATACTGTACAGAAATGTGTACATACTGTTCCCTTTGGCACTTTGGATATATCTATGTATTTTTGGATGGAATGTATATTTGCCATGTTTGTTTTATAATTAACTTTCTTCAAGAATCTGTACATGAATATGAACAATGTTCAATAAAAATATATTAAAAAAAGTTAACAGTTAGCTCATGTATTCTTCCTTACGAAAAGGGAGAGAAAGAAAAAAAATGCTGTTTTTTTTTTTTTTTTGAACAGGCCTTACTCTCACAGAACACACACTCACAAGGGCGTTATAACCAACTTTTTATATTAGTTAATAAAACCGACTCAGATGTTTCAAGTTAATTGACACTATTGTACAATTGTATGCTAATATTTACATTAGGACACAAGCATGACTGTGGCATCATATAATAACACAAGCCCAATTACAGAGCCTTTTGAGACAGCGACTCGTAACAAAATTGCTCAAGTTGTTTGAAAACGTGTTTCCAATATCAAAACATGTATTTTTTGTGTGTGGCTGGAATTGATTGTTTTATGTCATTCATTGGCTTCTTCAGACCAGGAGAGACAGAAAATGATCATTGGAACATCTCATAGAGATACAGCCAACGAGATGATAAGATATAAGATCTGCGTTGTATATATCTATTGATATAACATGCATTAAGAATGAGATTATACCAACCTGTGTGACATCGTAACGACATAGAAAAAAACAAGAACTAAGGCATCCGAGAAAAGTGCAGTTTGGGCAGGTGCTGTTATACCCCATGTATGCAAGTGGGAATGTCACTACACTGGTACTTCATAGGCTCTCTTGGTGTTACAGCACAACTGATCATTAAGTCTTCAGCCTGATCCATCGTATGTATCGTCTTATCCTTAAAACAGGTCATGTGTTGACATAAATAACTTTTTTTTCCCACGACATTAGTGAAATGTATAAAGAAATGTTCTCACAAGAGAATCATCAGCCGAGACTACGTCAGAGGCAGAGTTAGTAGCAAACCTGGCAACATTCTCAGAATTTAATTTCATTCAACTGATGAAAACTGCTGATCAGGGCAACCAGGCTTCAAGGGGTGGTGGTTGCTCATGTCATACAGTGCACACTACATTCGGCATACTCCTGGATTACAGAGCACTTTTTTTATATCCCTTGTTGAAACCTGGCTCTACCCATGCAACATCCAGTTGAAGTATAATGTCTTTTCCTGTCCTTAGTAAGGCAGTACTATTAGTCACAGAATTACACAGAGTTTGGAAGTGTGCCGTAAACTATGGTACATCTTTAGCCGGTCCTTTTTACTTGTTACATTTGTCCCAACCACATGTGTGACCACAGGCATGCTCTCAACGGCACGTCGCTTATGAGATCGGTGCAGCAGGATCCTGTAGACCCCTGTGATGGAGCTCCTGCAGTCTTTACCCTGGTTGTTGAGGATGTGTTCAGAAGTGATTCCTAGCATCTCCAGTGCTCCTTTCACCTCCAACTCATCCTCCTCCAGCTCTGACGGAGGGGTCTCAGCTAGGTAGGAGGGGTCCAATTTGAAGGGCTCCATGGCATGGGGGAAGTCCACAGACAGCAGCCACTCACAGCCCATCATCTGCTCCACACTGCAGCGATCCGAGGGTTGGGGCTGGAGAATCCCCCTGATCAGCCTTTGGCATGGTTCAGGCACCCAAGAGGGCAGAATATAGGCCCCCTCTAGGATGCAGCGCTTCAGCTTGGCCACGGTGTCTGCCCTGAAGGGCATTGTGCCAGTCACCATGAAGAACAGCATCACGCCCAGAGCCCAGATGTCCACAAAAACACCCAGGTAATGCTCATCTCGGAAGAGCTCGGGCGCAGCGTAAGGCGGGGAGCCACAAAACGTGTTGAGAGTCTCATCACGCCGGCTGATAGTGCTAAAGCCAAAATCTCCCACCTTGACACAGGTGCTGCAGGTGTAGAAGACATTCTCCGCCTTCAGGTCACGGTGTATGATGTTGTTGTCATGCTGTGGAAGAGCAGAGTCAGTTAATTGCGTACAGAGATTGCCCTATACCATATTATATACGTATATTGGGAACCAGAAATATCATTCTGGAACGTCCCCATTGGAACATCAGGTTTTTAAAATGAAAGATTTTGTGCAAATGTAAGATTTTTTTTTCATGACTATTTGGGTGTGAGATCCGTTATGATTATCATAAATGTGAGCCTTTATTTATCCCGACAAGGCATCCTCCCCCCTCCAAAAGGAAGTCAGAGCACTGGGTCAACTACAGAACAATTACCTTAGTTGAGTCTGTCTCCTAGTTTTATGGATGTCTCCCTGCTTTGTTATGTCACCCTGCTGCCCCCCAAAACAGTAATGAGGAGACGCTCTAGCCCGCGAGAACAACATGGACCATTGTTTTCACAAGTAGTATCCCCAGCAATCTGGCTAATTTCATTTAGTCAAATGTTGGCAACACACTGGTAAATTGGCAGCAGTGAAATGTAAACTTGCTGGACAGAAGCCCCACAGCAGATGGGAAAATCTAGACGAATAAGCCATATTTCCCTTTCTTTCATTTATTTATTTATTTATCCCCCCGCCCACCCCCATCTGGGGAGGGCTGCAGACTACCACATGCCTCCTCCGATACGTGTGGAGTCACCAGCCGCTTCTTTTCACCTGACAGTGAGGAGTTTCACCAGGGGGACATGGCACATGGGAGGATCACGCTATTCCCCCCAGTTCCCCCTCCCCCTGAACAGGTGCCCCAACCGACCAGAGGAGGCGCTAGTGCAGCGACCAGGACACATACATCCGGCTTCCCACCCGCAGACACGGCCAATTGTGTCTGCAGAGATGTCTGACCAAGCCGAAGGTAACACAGGGATTCAAACCAGTGAAACCCTGTATTGGTAGGTAACGGACTAGACCGCTATGCTACCCGGACGCCCCTCATATTTCCCTTTCCTAACATGTGCAGCATAGGTGTCCTTGACATATGGCTGACCACAACTACTCCAGAAGAGTGGCTAAGTGGAGAACAGTGTTGTGTATAACTTCTTTTTAGATAATTACAACTTCTTCCTGTTATCTCTCCTTGGCTCTTACTTACATTCCTAACACACCAGTATCATGCATTATCATTTTTAAGGTGAAAAATATGTTGTTTTATCTACTGTACAGGCACTGTGGTCCTGACTCTTACATCCTATACTACTGTTTACTTCTAACACTGGTGGGATGGTGAGTTCACATGTAGTAAGGAATTTAAGTTGTACTCATTTTATGTTTTTCTAGATTGAGTGACAAACAAAAGTCTGCACACTGAATATAATGTGAAAGTAATCTCACAATGTGAGTGCATTAGTGCATGTAATCCCACCTCATTACTGCCTGTTTGTTACTGTCAGAGGCATCTGCCAAGAAGGAGCATACAGCTTGAGCTGCAGAAAGTAGTCCTCCTGGTCATGGTTAATTCAAAAGGTTACGCTAAGAGAAGACTATGACGGCGCTCTAATTTAACTTTTCAAAATTGCCACGGAATTTTCCGGCAAGACGACTTTCTTCATGTATTCTGGCAATGTTCAATCAATAGACCCAAGTGGGCTTAATTATAGGGGATCCCAACCGGCACAACATGCACCTCCCAGCAGGGGGGGCTACCAATATACCAGGAACAGAATCTGATGATGTAAGCTACTGAAACATTGAAAAAAAGAAGAAGCAGAACACAATATATTCACTTCATAAAAAAAACACAAGCAAACGACATCTCTTCCTTCATCCCATTGGAAATGAGGGTACCAAGGAAGTGTATCCAACACGCCTCCCTTTGGAGAAGGATTTTGTCTCTACTACCACCTCTCCGTGCGTCTGCACTGACTCAATGCCCATGCAATGTATAGTTCCCTCCCACTGTGGTCATGACTGCTGAAGCGCCTATCCACCGATGATTTATCATCATGGTTATGAATAGAGCACTTAGTATGTTCACACATCCTAGTTTTTAACTCTCATTTTGTTTTCCCAACATAATGTAAATTACATGGGCATTTCAACAGGTAAACTAATAGTATCACATGGGATTCTGCCCCTACCCCTGATGTGAAGACCGGACTTAAGATGGGTGGATTGATTACCCTTAATCATAGAATGACAGTGTGTACAGTTGTGACAAGATCTGAGACAAAAAGTGAGTGGGGCCTCCAAGGTAAATCTGACTTCGCCAGGTTGTCGCTTCAATTAAGAAGACCTCTTATAAAAATATGTAGGTGGAGTTTGAAACGCGCTCACCATTTGAGGGTCACTTTCCAATATGTGCCACTACTTGTTTGACTGGCTTAGATATAGATATGCAACTACTGGGGATTCGACGTATTTTGTAATTCTGATGAATCGTCCGAGTCGCAAGCTAAAGATCTTTGTCACAGTTTTAAAGTGAGGTGATATGGGGATGCATTATTGGACAACCATCTTGATAAGGTACGCCAAGTTTAGCAGTCTGATTTTCTAAAACCGAGCTTATGCTCTCATTTAGTCAAATGTTGGCAGCACACTGGCAAATTGGCAGCAGTGAAATGCAAACTTGCTGGACGGAAGCCCCGCACCGGATGGGAAAATCTAGATAAATAAGACATGTTTCCCTCCCCTAACATGTGCAGCATAGGTGTCCTTGACATATGGCTGACTGCGACTACTCCAGAAGAGCAGCTAAGTGGAGAAAAGTGTTTTTAGATCATTACAAATTCTCCCTGTTATCTCTCCTTGGCTCTTATTTACATTCCTAACACATCAATATCATGCATTATCATTTTTAAGGTGAATAATGTGTCGTTTTATCGACTATACAAGCACCGTGGTGCTGACTCTTACGTCCTACACTACTGTTTACTTCTATCACTGGTGGGATGGTGAGTTTACGCGGAGTAAGGAATTTAAGTTCATTCCACTGTTGCACTCATTTTATGTCTTCCCAGATTGAGTGTCAAACAAATGTATACACACTAAATGTGCTGTGAAAGTATTGGAAAGTGACCCTCAAATGGCAAGCGCATTTCAAAAACCCTGCCTATATATTTTCATAAGAGGTCTTCTAATTTAAGTGATTACCCGGTGAAGTCAGATTTACCTTGGGGGCCCACTTTTTGTCTCCTATCCTTAGTGGGAATGTTCCTCGCCACAACTGTGCACACTGTTTTCCTATGATTAAGGGTAATCAATTCACTCATCTCACGTCTGGTCTTCACGTCAGGGTTAGGGGCAGAATCCCATGCAATACTGAGTATGTGGTTTACCTGTTAAAATGCCCATGTTATTGGGAAAACAAAATGAGAGTTAAAAACTGGAAGCTGAGCATCCGGGCAGCGTAGCGGTCTATTCCGTTGCCTACCAACACGGGGATCGCTGGTTCAAATCCCCATGTTGCTTCCGGCATGGTCGGGCCTCCCAGACTCAGTTGGCTACAGACACAATTGGCTGTGTCTACGGGTGGGAAGCCGGATGTGGGTGTGTGTCCTGGTCGCTGCACTAGCGCCTCCTCTGGTCAGTCGGGGTGCCTGTTCGGGGGGGAGGGGGAACAGGGGGGAATAGCGTGATCCTCCCATGTGCTACATCCCCCTGGTGAAACTTCTCACTGTCAGGTGAAAAGGAAGTGGCTGGCGACTCCATGCAGTAGTCTGCAACCCTCCCCGGATCGGCAGAGGGGGCGGAGCAGCGACCGGGATGGCTCGGAAGAGTGGGATAATTGGCCGGGGTACAATTGGAGAGGAAAAGGGGGAAAAAATCCCCCCCCCAAAAAAAAAACTAGGAGCTGTGAACATACTAAGTGCTCTATTCATAATCATGATGATAAATCATCGGTGGCCAGGCACTTCAGTCATGACCACAGTGGGAGTGAACTACTTTACATGGGCATCGAGTCAGTGGAGACGCCACAGAGAGGCGGTAGTAGAGACAAAATCCTTCTCCAAAGGGAAGTATATTGGATACACTTCCTCGGTACCCTCATTCCCAATGGGATGAAGGAAGAGACTGCTTTGCTTTTTTTTTATGAAGCAAATATATTCTGTTATTGTGAGAGCAATTCATATATGTTTGCTTGCTTTTAATTTTTAACCATGTAGGACCTATGCCATGTTTAACTTTATTTCACATTGCTTAGATAGATGCTTAAAGTTCATGTGTAACAGAGCAAAGGTAGTTTTATAAAGTGTCTTCTCCATGTGAGCGAATACAGGCCTATTGTTAACTGTTGGGTGACAGCAGAGGAATGTAATGGGAAACTCACTGAGGGGAGCAAGTCTGTACACACTACCTGGAGAAATGGGATGTGAGCTGGAAGACATGAGATAAGGAGGGGAAGAACAGACAACCGCCCTATAAGAGAGACTGTACTGTACTGATCGGTACGCACTCAAGCATCCAGGCTTGTGCGTCAATGTTCATGAACATATTAAAGTGTGGCAATATTGTAACAGATTTTTGTCTCGCTCCTTATTTAATGTCAGAGTAAAATTAAATAACTGCCATGACAATTATGCTTTTTATGTTTTAGTAGTTTACAGTCAGACTATGCCCCTGGTATATTGGTGGCTCCCCCTGCTGGGATGTCCACATTGTGCGGGTTGAGCTCACTAACTAACCCCACCTTGGTCTACTGATGGAACATTGCCAGAGTACATGACGAAGAAGGGCGTCTTGCCCGAAAAGTCTGTATGGTAATATTAAAAAGCTCAAATTGGAGGGCTGTCCTAGTCTTTTCTTCGTATGATTTACTAGATTCAGGACCCAGCCGTCTTTATCGTGAGTTGAGCGCGCTGTTTCTCATTTTCTATGACAAGGTTGCGCTAAACAGAAATTTATGAGCCAAATACAGATACGTTTAGATGTGTTCCTCAACCAGTTTGAGACATACAATGAAACATATTCACAGAGGTTTTAAGAGCTTGAACATGGCGTCACATGTGGCATTGCAGCTAACCATGTGCTTAACCGCTGAGAGGATCTGAGAAAAGACAATCCTGCTGTCAATGTCTGAGAGTTTTCCTTCTGCCGTTATCTTGGTGTAAAGCTCCCCTCCGCCTGCGTATTCCATCACCAGGTGAAGCCGTGAAAGTGTCTCCACCACCTGCAGAGCAGGGAGGAAGACAGCACTGATGAACACAACAGTCGAATGCACTATGAAGAAAGCCCGGCAGGATGTGGTGCTCATTAAGAGAGCCCTTTGAGATCGGATAAAGGTCACACGTTATTAGCACGAATGTCGGCGTGTGAGTGTACGCGTGTGCATATGTGACTGATGGCATATGTACAAAATCAGACTTGTTTCAAAATAATTAGATGTAGAGGAATAGTAAATGAATGCAATAAACTATGGCAGAAAATATGTCCCTGTCTCACAAACATGTTTAAAAAAAGAAATCCTTTGAAGCAAAGAAATGTCAATCAATTGGCATCTAAAGAAAATGTTTCCACAAATAAATTCCTAAATCTCACAACTATATAAATGATATTGTTGCATTGTATCCCAAGTTTTTGGATCTGCATTGGAGAACAACAAATCACATGTGGATCGGCTCACGTTTGTTAATGGGTTTTTGAGACAGATGTAGCGGTGAGCTTGAATCCTCTGATCTACAAATACATTTTCTCAAAGGATGTTCACTTCAGCCAGTCACATCACAATTTGTTCTGCATCATCAACCGCCTCCCTGCCCACCCGAAGAGAGGAAGGACAGAACACCAACAAGGCTCACATAGTGAGTAAGGAGGCATCACACAAGTACCCAGCTAACATTTATAAAGAAAGAAATAAGCATGCGTGCATGACTCTAACCTCATAGAGGCGTATGACGTTGGGATGATGCAGTTTCTCCATGCTGGAGATTTCTCTAGACAGCAGTCTCTGGGTCTTCTGATCCAGCTTGGTCTTGTCCAGGATCTTTATTGCCACTTTGTCTGGTTATAGTGAGAACCGTTAACAATCAGGACACACAAACCCTTGCTTCATGGACACATTTCTGAAGACCAATCATTTTGATGGTGGACTAAAAGTTCAACACTGCAAAGAAATACTTTACTTTCATTATGAATACAAAAACAAATCTCATTATTTTGAGAAAGACAAAAACACAAAACAAGAAATCAGTTAACGCTTCAGGCCTTTTTATTCATCGCTAGCTCGAAATGATTGCAGTGTGTTTTGTGCCATTAAATGACACCAAATTTGAAATGAGGCGTTAGACGTTCAGATCGGCTTAATGTAGTTTAAGATTGCTTGGTGTTTTGAATTTCAGTTAATTTGCTATTTCAGGATCATTATTTCTGTCTGGTTCTATCTAGCAAACGGAGCTCCGGCCCTGAAGCAAGCGAGGTGGACACTCCAGCCTGGATAATTTGATTGAGGATTAGCTGTCCTCAGAAACCAATTTTCTTGATTACGTTATCCCAGAGGGTCAATTCTCCGTGTTATTCCTATTTAAACACGGACATACCTCTCTGAAAGACACATGGTAGAGGGTGAGGAAATAGAAGATTGATCATTGACGTTACATCATGTTCTTTGTTTGCTACATTTCCTGTCATCAAGGTAAACTCACTGCCCCTAAAAATTGCCACGGCAACAAAATGCATAACTGTTAAAAGGGCAGGGAACACCGTATCAATAAATTACAGCTAGTATGTATCAAAATACTTTACAAACACCAAAGTCAACTCATTTCAAGACTGTACTCCTCTAAATGATTGATACAGAGAAATAAAATAGACCTTCGGTAACTGAATACAGAAAAGTGTGTTGCGATATCTAATTGTGCTTCAGCATCCATTATTCAGACTGGTATAAAGCTCCTTTTTAGCCGAGCCACAGCTTTCAGTAGGTGCATTCAAAATGCATCGGGGCCCATATTGTTTTTGGAGGACCGAGCGATACCGCCCACACGCTCCAGTGCACAAACGTAGATGCACGTGCACACACACACACACACACACACACACACACACACACACACACACACTGACATGCACACACATGCACACAAGGGCAAACACAAAACACACACACACACGCTTCTCGCCTTTGATAAAGCATGCAGCAATTTTACGTGTCTCTAGGGAAACTAGAGATCTCCAATCAATCCATCTGCTCAAGGGCAGCAGACAGCCCGTCTCTGTGGCAGCTCTCTGCCTTGTTAGTGACCTGCTATGCCAGGGGACACACTTGTACACACTGTACTCCATGGGTGAAAACAGCTCGTCAGGCAAGCACTCACTTAAATTTAAGAATCAGCAGCCAAAGAGCAGGAGCCCTTCTGGGATTTTCACATTTCGAAAGGGACGATCGAACACATATTTAGCCAAGAATGGTATTGACGCTAAACAAGAGTCTCTTTAGACTGACTTGTGACTGCACAGCCACACACACAGGAGTGGCATTAGTCAATAATATGACCACTTCATTTGCTCCGGTGCAGGGGTTTCAGCTGGATTGGCATTTCATTGACATCATGTAGTTGCTTACCTTTGGTGAGGGCGTGGATTCCGAGTTTGACATGGGAGAAATTGCCAGAGCCAATCTCCCCTCTCACTTTGTAAAAGCCTATTCGTCTTCCCACTGTTAGCTCACGGACCACCCTATCAAAGAATTATACATATGAATATAGATTTGTGGAAAAATGAATAATACTTGTAGGGTTGTAGGCTAGTCACAATTTTAAAATAACAAAAAAAGTGCATGCTAATGCACAGTGGTTTTATGGTCGCCATACCAGTCAACTAATTAACAGGCCGTTGTTTGATTTTTTTTTTTTCTCAGTGAATGACGGGCCGGCTGTCACCGCCTACCTGTCATCCTGGCACATGTCCAAGTTCAACCGCTCCAGAGGTGTGAGACGGCGAGTCAAGGCTCCCTCATCATCTGTAGTGATGTCTGAGCTGTCCTGGTGGCTCAAGCGGTTATACCTCTGACCGCCACATCCCACGGCCGTGCCTGCAACAGAACCGCTGGCAGACCCCTCGGTCCCGGCACCGGAAACCGACCTGGACCCGGCTGTGCCCGCTGCCCTCGACCCCCCAGAGCCTGCCGTCCCAGCCCCATCAGGTCTGCTGTCAGAGGGGCAAACAGCGGTCATCCTGTGCAGGATGCCCAGGGTGAAGCACGCTTAGCTCATGGCTGGGACTCGTTCGGGACCTGGTAGTGGGCAATATAAAAAAAATCCTTCTTTTTTTTTTGAGTGCACAGACAATTGAGAAATTGTGTTGTAAATTACACTGAAAATTGCACCAGTCATGGCCTTTTTAAGACTTTACATTTCTTGAGAGCATTTTGTACAGTGTGCACATTTTTTGATTTACAATTATCAGAATTTGCCCATATAGTTTAGGGATTGCACTCTCAAGTCTGCTTCACCTGGCAGAAAACAGAAGCAATAACAAGCAATTTAACCTGCTTTACTTACATATCTGATAAACTAAGGCATCATGAGTGCAAATAACAACTGCAATACATGCATAGATGTTCTTATTTTCCTCTGTGACTTTCATTATTGCACATGATGAGTCTGTTGTTATTGCATTGACAGATTGTTACTTAGCCGCCTCAGAAAGTAATCAACCCCTTAAGTTTTCACCATAATGTCTGAATCATACCATGTCTTGTGATTATAATAGTGATAATACACGGACATTGTGTTCATTATAAGCAAACCAGAGGCACCTGGATCACAGATGCTGCACACTGCAACACATTTTAAGAGTTATTCATTTACAAAAATGGCCCACTAATACATGCACAGTTCTTTTCACACATAACGCAGTCCAAAAATCCAAGCTGATAGAAAAGCAAATATAATGAAGAAGCGAATAACCAGACTTACCTTCAGATGCAACAGCCATTTACAGTTTGAATATTTTCACATTTCTCCTCCGAATCTCCAGAATGTGTTTAGAGTCACTCTTGTCAGACAATCAGTAAAATGGACGAATGAGCAGTTTGCTGTGTTAATGTATTTCCACCAAGGCGGTCCCAAGCACAGAGGGACTGGACAGGACAGACGGCAACCTCTAGCCTATCCACCCCGACACATGGTGAATCCCAGTCATCCAGAGACTGCTGCAGTTTCGGACCGTCCTTCTCACCAGAAATTGAAAGCGAGGGCAGTTTGTCATCTGAAATTCGAAGAGGTTGTAGCCTTGATGCTTTGCTAGCACTGCTACAAGCTGCGCCATAAGTCTCCCCAGATTGTAGTTGCTGGAGACGAGGGGAAGAGGCTGGAGAGTCTGGCCGAAGCGTCTCACTGTCTACTCTGGGCTCTCACATCAGAGCTTTGCAGGGCTTTAATGGGCTGTTTAAGTCTCCGGAGTATAAATAGTCCACACGCTGAGGAGGAGGGAGAGAGGACAGCAGGAGGGAAGCTGGGAGTGTGTGTGTGTGTGTGTGGGGGGGGTGTAGATGATGGGCTGCAATGTGGTTAGGACGCAGCCATGGGGAATTCAACAAGATACCCTGAAACAAAGCACAAGAGAGACACAAAAAGGAATGTGTCATTGCTTAGTATGAGATTGAGATGTTCTGTGGTTCAGCCTCATGGGGCAACCCTCCCCCCCTCTCTCCAATGCTTATATTTTCAAACTTCCCGCTCAGATGTCTCCATCTGATCTTGAATTTATCTTTACTCTTTCGGAGTAAATCCGAGTATCTGTGGCCCGGTGGTTAGCACTGTTGCCTCACAGCAAGGAGGTCCTAAATTCAAACCCCAGGCCGTCCCAGGTCCTTTCTGTGTGGAGTTTGCATGTTCTCCCCGTGTCTGCGTGGGTTTCCTCCAAGTGCTCTGGTTTCCTCCCACCATCAAAAAGACATGCATGTTAGGGTTAATACTCCTGTCTGTGCCCCTGAGCAAGGCAATGGAGAGAAGAACTGGAGTTGGTCCGCGGGTGCTGCAGCTGCCCACTGCTCCTATACAATAGGGTGGGTTACATGCAAAGAGCACATCCATTGCAAGGATACAATTCGTTCTAAGAATACAATGACAAAATCAAGTGGCTTTCATTAATTTCATTTGTGTTTGATTGTTTCCCTGTGTAATTTTATCAAGCAATCAGGTTATCCAGCACCTAAGCGAAAGCATTTTGGGTTTGTCCATCAAGCCCTTCTGTCAGCACATATGTGTGTGCGTGTCCACACAAGTGCTTCTGCCCGTGGGCTGTTGTAATCCTCACTTTATTTAGCGCATCTTGACTCCTGCTCAGCAGGACGCTGCCCATTGAGGCTGCCTGTGTTGAGGACACTTAAGATGCAAGGCAGTGATCCCCATCACACCATCCTGTCTTGCAGTTGTTAACATCAATAAATATCAACATGGGCCAGATCGTTATCTCGCTCAATACATACTCAAAGGAGCATTCTGGATGGTAGTGTGTGTGTGTGTGTGTGTGTGTGTGTGTGTGTGTGTGTGTTTGCACGTAGGTACAAGTGGGCTTGGCCACACATGGGTGTGCAGATCTGCAATTAGGTGACAATTACATGCTGCTGATTAACAAAGCTCTAACAATGTCCCCGGAGGGGGCAGAGAAGGTGAATTTAATCTAATCAAAATATATTTTACATAACAAGGTCAACCCTGTTTCCACAGAAATACTATGTGACGGCTCTGGTTTGGCCCTTTAGTTCCGCCAACTGAAGAAAAGGGAACTTTGAAACTGAATTAGTTCTTCCGTCACAGTCATTTGCCCTCAGTGACTAAGTAATTGGGCTGGGAAACATTTCATGTTGGGTTCGAGGTGCTGAAAAGCCGTATCCCGAGCTGACCAAAATGAGTAAGAAGGAGGAAGTTCTTCCGCATATCAAGAGATTTACAGTGCATGTCTGTTTTCATGCTCATAATATTCTGAATAATAGCCCATAACCATGTCATTGTTTAGTAGGGGGAGTTATTCTTACATGCATATTTATGCACTACATACACTTGTGAACTTCACACCTGTGCATGTGTGTGTGTGTGTCATCCAAAATGCTAATTAATAAAGTGCTGCTCATAATGCATTAAGAATCATCGTAAGTGGGTCTTTTATCATCATAATGTCACCAGAATATGTTTTAAGATGATCAATATGCAAAGCTATGGGGATTTCATACGTTTCAGGGAATTGTAAAATGCATGTCGGAGTAGCAGACATTTTTTTTGAGATGATTAAAAAGCACCTACAGTGAACATACACTTGTGAGGAGGTCCTCCTGGTATATGAACACACACAGCAAGTTAGACGTTGCAAAATATTCTCTCGAGAACTGAGGTGAACAACTCTTACAACTCCGCCATAACCGCCTGATTGACAGAAATGCAGTAGTGCCGTGTACATGTAATGTCTATTGTCAACAATTTGCTTGGCACCCAGGCAGACCTCTGTGGACACAGACAGCGACGAATGTGCTGATTACAAACGTGACCTGTACAACACAGACATGCAAATACATGCACAGCCATTAAATGCATGTTTCTGAATCCCTATTCTGGCGAGCCCCAGCCAACATGCTCTATTAGAAGGATCTCAGGTCCGTGTAAGATTGACAGTCATTTTGATTTCACAGTCACAGTCGTGCTCTTTAAAAAAACATTACAAGTGGTGCAAAGGCTCAGTATACCCTCCCCTTGTAGCCACCGAGTTTGCCCTTTAGAGTTTGCTCAAGTTCAGAGGTCGTGTCAAACGGAAGGCCACGCACAACTTCCCACCCGTCAATAAGGGCGATTAAGTGGCTCTCTGCAGCCATTTTGGAGTTTTACTATAATGCATGTAGTTTTGATTGATGGGTTCGAGCCCCCTCCACTTCAGACCCAACCGATCTTCAAAACAACGCATTTTCTATGAATTCATTAGATAGGATTACGTCTTTCAAATCGATGATTTTTAATATTTTAATTGTTAAACAATTCAATAGAATATTTTGATAGGTGACTTTTGATAGAATTACATCTTTGAATTAGATGATTTTATTTACGATTTATTTGTTCGATTATTTAATTAATTAATTATTTTACTGAAGTAAATGAAAAACTCATTTCTGGTGACCTTGATCGTGGCCTTGTGTCCGACCTTTTGCACAAAGCTTTCTGGGACTCATGTTCTCATGTGCAACGCGTCTCATGTTCAGACGCGTTGCATGTGAACAATACGTGCAGCAGCAATGGTCAGCTCACGTTTTGCTGCCTGATCCACCCCTTCGCCGAGCAGTGTCCGAGCCCTGCCGGGAAATCAAAGTGACTCTCTTTTGTGAGCTCTCCAGTCTCCCGACAGCCTTCAAACACCTTCCTGCCTTCCTGTCTCTGTCTGCCATGAATATCGTAGCATTGATCTCCGGGGGGGGGGGGGGGACTAAAAGGACATGCAATGAGAGACTGGCCAACACACTCCAGCACAAAGCGACACAGCTCTGCCTCGCAGCCTTTTATGTGCGTGCATGAAAAGACTAAATGACAACTAAGGATGAGCTAAATGCATTGGTTATGAGATAAGGGCGGGGAGCGCTCTGAGACAGCGTCACCCACTTCAAATTGTAAAGCTGACAAAAGATTCATTAAACATCTCTGGGATGCAACCTTTAGTAGGCCAGGTTATGACAGACCTGTGTGTCCTAGTTGTCTCGCATTACATGTTCCCCGATCAGGAACCATGACCAAAATGTCAACGGTTCAAAACTTTTCAAATGCATGAACTCTTTATGGTGGCTTGGTTAGAGCCGAACAGAGTATCTTGCAGTAGGGCCTACGGTGACGCAAATGTATAGCTGTGGGTTTTAGCTCCCACTGGCTAATGGCTCCACTTGGTTGCTTGGCGACGGATACTGACCAAGCGTGTTTGCCTACCTTTTGTCAAGATGAGGATTAGGCATTTACCGGTGCTGAGTATAGACCGAGCACACAGCTTTACGTGCACGGTTATACAGCGCTTCACTGAACTCAAACATACACAGGTGGAGGACAAATAGAAGCACACTGCCGTGCATATGAGCATGCACATACACACACATGTGCACATGCACACACGCACACATGTGCACATGTGCAAACACCAAATACAAACTAGGCGACGCCATTTCACGTTGACAGCTTAACTTGACAGCGAATAACCAATCACCATCTCAGTGTGGACAGCAGGATGAGACTCATTCTGAATGTCCGTCCATCCATCCGTCCGTCCATCCATCCGTCCATCCATCCATCCATCCATCCATCTATCCATCCACCCATTATCTGGGCCTCTTATCCTGCTCTCAGGGTCGCGGGGATGCTGGAGCCTATCCCAGCAGTCATTGGGCAGTAGGAGGGGAGACACCCTGGACAGGCCGCCAGGCCATCATACAGGGCCCACACACATACACACACACACACAAACACACACACACACACACACAAACACACACACACACACACACACACACACACACACACACACACACACACACACACACACACACACACACACACACACACACACACACACACACACACACACACACACACACACACCATTCTGAACGTTTACGTCTCGTTCTATGATTTTGACTCATGGGCTCAATCACTCCAGTGTTACCGATTATTCTAAGAGTGGCCACACATGTTTACTGCCCCAGTAAACTGAGCATTGGTTTACTTCAAAATACACTATTCAGACAACCTCAAATGTCATTAATATTATCGATCTGCCCATGTCTTACACGCCAAACTGTCAAGAACCACCTGAAACAAATGTGTCCTACATGGAGCCTTTCACAGCAGCTCCGTTCTCTTGTAAGAGTCGTGCAGACGAGCGGACAGTCACGTGGTTGGGGATCCTGTAAGGGGAGGCGGAGGAGGGTCGTCCTGGTACAGTCTGTGCTGCAGATAGCACCGCTAGCATCAGCTACATCTTCACACTCAACAAGAGTAAATACATGAGGGACCATTCACAGCAGGTGTGGACTACACCTTGCACCGGTTCCTGGCTTTCCCCTTGCACCATCGATGTGCTCAGAGAAAGCCTGCCTGTGCATCGGGGGTTAGACAGGGTGAGCTGCAAAGGAGCTGGTCGTGTCTGTTTGATTGTCTTGGAAATAACTCAAGTAACACTCTCTATGAAGTCCGTCTCTGTGAATGCATTACAATCACACTTATAGTACTGTACGATGCAATCATAGCACGGTATAGTTACAATTGTGTGTTGGTGGGTATAATGTTTCATGACAAAATTTATAATACGCTATAACATTCAAGAGGAACATTGAGAAGGTATGCACTTGCCAAAAAAAGTTATGACTGTTGAAAGATGCTTCTTTTATTATGCTGTATATATATATTTAATTGTTATTTCAAAGATACCATTTGAGAGGAATAGTGAAAGGAAGGCTTTTTTTGGGGGGGGGGGTGCAGTACTGATTTCTCATGGATGTTTCCGTGCCTCTTGGTTGAGTGTGTTTGACATGGTGCTGTTATAAATGAAGCATTAAGACATGTTTACAGGGTGCTTTAAGTCGTTCTTGTCCTTGATGACACGAGAAAAAGGTTTTCGCTTTACTTGCAGCAGGTAATGACTACTCGTAATGATTTATAAACGGCTCATTGGGCCGCTTTTCACGGACACGGATGAAGTCTAGTCCTTGTTTGGAGACTCTCCCAATTCAAAATTCGGTTTAATCCAGGAGAAGGTTTAATCTATGTCCGGGCATCTGGCCCATAATGTTTTGTAAATGCCTACGTCCTGCATTTCATGACCTTACTTAGGGATAGTCAAATATGTACCCATAGTTGCTTAGCTGAACATTATAATGCATCATAAATGCAATTGTGATGCATTATGACAACCGTGCCATGGTTAGTAACCCCACATATGATACATCAAATTTACGATTACAATGCAGTATGAGTGGCTTGTAATCATTCTGTAAAGCATCATTTCAGTGATTAAATGTGTTACGACAGTAGTGCAGCTCATTATCCACAGAGCTTATAATACATTCCCCCCATGAGCATCATGTTACACCATGATTCTAGCCTCTAATTATAAATTATTATGATACATGATGTCATAAGTCATTCTAAAAATTAGTTATAACATATGGTTATGGTTATGAAGCATGATACATGCCTATACACAATAGTAACTATAGTCGTTTTCTATTATGATTGCACTATACAGTAATACGGTATAACTATGATTATAATGCATTATAGAGATGGGCTTCATAGAAAGTGTTACCATAACACCTCCTCTTTTATTTATCCTTTTTTTCTCCCATTAACTCCTTCACTTATATGTTCTCTTTCAGCTTCTGCTGTATCTTTTCTTATTTTCTCATTCAGGCCTGTGCTAGTCTTACATTCTCTCACTGTCCTACGCATTCAAACACACATACACAACACACATGCTCACTCTTTCTCAGACAAAAATGCACACACACACACACACACACACACACACACACACACACACACACACACACACACACACACACACACAGTGTGCACTGTCCTCCCAACGCTCCCCGGTGTGTTAATTGAGATGCATGGTTGAGAGGAATAAAGAGCTAAACAGTGAAAAAGGTCGAGACAATGGAAACTATGGGCCTTAGGAACAGAGAGACAGACCTCTCTGGAATCTGTGAATTAAAAAGAAGAAGAAGAAGAAGAAGAAGAAAAAAAGGACGGTGCACAGGCACATATTCACTTTCTCTCTCACTTTCTCAGGCACATGCAGCTCTCATGCAAAGCTGTGTGGTATTCTACAGAGCAGGCCGAATACACTAATCCCAAAGTAACTCGTAATTACCCATATAAACTGCCCGGCTTTGCAAAGGCTTTAATTGGCGACGCAATCCATTGATTACAGTCGTGTTCAACGAAAAACCCCGTTTGTAAAAGAGAACGATCCTTCGCTGTACCTCATTGTGTCAGGAGTTTTTGTTTTCAAGCAAAAAAAGCGAGAAGCTAGGTTGCAGCTATTGATTTATAGAACAATAACGCCTTATCTCTGAGAAGATATTGCCTGTTACCTGGTCCTGTTCGTGAACTCGTTGACGCTCATAAGTGATGAAACGCATAACGTTGTGGACCCTGGTGTATGCATTCTTGACATTACAGAACTAGTCAGTACATCCTGAAATAAGGGCCAGAAACACGTCTGATCCTAAGGATCAAAACACACAGTTCCTGCAAACTGCAAACAGAGAGAGAGAGAGAGAGAGAGAGAGAGAGAGAGAGAGAGAGAGAGAGAGAGAGAGAGATGTCTCTGAGGCCTTACAGTAACCATGACACTGCTCACAGGAAGCACAACATAACAACACACTATGTATGGATTCTGCATCTGCGAGGGCCTGCTGAAGAGATATATGTGGTCATTTACCTCTTGCGAGTTTAAAGAGCTGCCTCGACATGAATGCTAATCAACTTCAGCACTTCAAAGTGGTCGTCATCAAAGAAACAAAATACGACGCACCACGTTTCATGCGCTCCCATCGTGCTGACTGGCCGTCAAAGGGAAAGAAAACAAAAACAAAGTTAATTCAGGTAGAAGCACAAAGGCTACTTACTGAACAGCGTTACATTCACAAATATGGAAACATGTTCAGTTGCTACAAACAGGTGAATGATGGTGGTAAAAGAAAGATAATAGAGAAAAATAAACCTCAATCGACCATCACATCAACGCCTAGAAGGGTAAAAATGGTCAGAGGCCATCATCTACCAGTCTACGAGACATCATTATTCCCCCCCCCCCAATAATCCGACAAAGAGTACCCCTTATTCTACTATTCAACTCGGAGGTGGAGTTTTATCCATTTATATACTTGGTTATCCCTCTGAACCCACTTTATAATTCACTCCGGTCGAAGCAAAGTGTCCCCTGTGACCGTTATGAGGGGGGCAGATGGCCTGCACAGCCCTCTTGACAGGTTTGTTCTCGAGCTGGGGCAGACAGCACATGAGTGAAACCGGATCTGATACTGAGGGCACATTTGCATGACAGCTAAATAGCTTAATCAGCCTATACATCCTCCCTGTATAGTCTCGTCTTCCTACCAACAGCAAAAAGAAAAAAGAAAAAAAAGAAAGGTGCAACAAGTGCTGTAGCAAAACTGTTTCCATCCATAACGTCATTTTGTCTGGTTATGCAGGGAGGTTTTTTTCTGTGATATATATATACACTGCTCAAAAAAATAAAGGGAACACATAAGCAATGCAATGTAGCTCCAAGTCAATCCCACTCTTGAGATATCAACCTGTCCAGTTAGGAAGCAACACTGATTTGTGAATCAATTTCACCTGTTGGTAAATCGTCTAATTTCCACCAGGTGGAAATTAGACAATTTGCAAGACAACCCCTATAAAAGGAATGGATTTGCAGGTGGTGGCCACAGACCATTTGCCTGTCCTCATCTTTTCTGGCCGATCTTTGGTTAGTTTTTCATTTTGCTAGTGCCCTCACCACTAGAGGTGGCATGAGGCGGTATCTGCAACCTACAGAAGTTGCTCAGGTAGTGCAGCTCATCCAGGATGGCACATCAATGCGTGCTGTGGCAAGAAGATTTGATGTGTCTCCCAGCACAGTGTCCAGAGCATGGAGGAGGTACCAGGAGACAGGCCAGTACACCAGGAGACGTGGAGGGGGCCGCAGGAGGACAACAACCCCGCAGCAGGACCGCTATCTGGTCCTTTGTGCAAGGAGGAACAGGAGGAGCACTGCCGGAGCCCTACAAAACGACCTTCAACAGGCCACTAATGTGCAGGTTTCTGCTCAAACAGTGAGAAACAGAATGCATGAGGATGGTATGAGGGCCCGACGTCCACAATTGGGGCCTGTGCTCACAGCCCAACACCGTGCAGCCCAATTGACCTTTGCCAGAGAACATCTTGGTTGGCAGATTCGCCATTGGCGCCCTGTGCTCTTCACAGATGAGAGCAGGTTCACACTGAACACATGTGACAGACGTGAGAGAGTCTGGAGACGCTGTGGAGAATGTTCTGCTGCCTGCAACATCCTCCAGCATGACCGGTTTGGCGGTGGGTCAGTGATGGTCTGGGGAGGCATATCCTTGGAGGGCCGCACAGACCTCTACGTGCTAGCCAGAGGTACCATGACTGCCATTAGGTACCGGGATGAGATCCTCAGACCCATTGTCAGACCATATGCTGGTGCAGTGGGCCCTGGGTTCCTGCTCATGCATGACAATGCTCGTCCTCATGTGGCCAGAGTGTGTCAGCAGTTCCTGTATGTCGAGGGCATTGATGCTATGGACTGGCCTGCACGTTCCCCAGACCTGAATCCAATCGAGCACCTCTGGGACATCATGTCTCGTACCATCCGCCAACGCGATGTCGCACCACAGACTGTCCAGGAGTTGACCGATGCCCTGATCCAGGTCTGGGAGGAGATCCCTCAGGAGACCACCCGTCGTCTCATCAGGAGCATGCCCAGACGTTGTAGGGAGTGCATACAGGCACGTGGAGTCCACACACACTACTGAGCCTCATTTTGAATCGTCTTGAAGAATTTCCACAGAAGTTGGATCAGCCTATGTTCTCATTTTCCACTTTGATTTTGAGTATGATTCTGAATCCAGACCTTAATGGGCTAATGATTTTGATTTCCATTGATCATTCTTAGGTTATTTTGCTCTAAACACATTCCTCTGTCTAATAAATAAAGATTTTCAGCTGAAATATTTCATTCATCGAAGTCTATATTGTGTTTTTAGGTGTTCCCTTTATTTTTTTGAGCAGTGTATATACACTCACCGGCCACTTTATTAGGCACACCTGTCCAACTGCTCGTTAACACAAATTTCTAATCAGCCAATCACATGGCAGCAACTCAATGCATTTAGGCATGTAGACATGGTCAAGATGATCTGCTGCAGTTCAAACCGAGCATCAGAATGGGGAAGAAAGGTGATTTAAATGACTTTGAACGTGGCATGGTTGTTGGTGCCAGACGGGCTGGTCTGAGTATTTCAGAAACTGCTGATCTACTGGGATTTTCACGCACAACCATCTCTAGGGTTTACAGAGAATGGTCCGAAAAAGAGAAAATATCCAGTGAGCGGCAGTTCTGTGGGCGAAAATGCCTTGTTGATGCCAGAGGTCAGAGGAGAATGGCCAGACTGGTTCGAGCTGATAGAAAGGCAACAGTAACTCAAATAACCACTCATTACAACCGAGGTATGCAGAAGAGCATCTCTGAACGCACAACACGTCGAACCTTGAGGCAGATGGGCTACAGCAGCAGAAGACCACACCGGGTGCCACTCCTGTCAGCTAAGAACAGGAAACTGAGGCTACAATTCGCACAGGCTCACCAAAATTGGACAATAGAAGATTGGAAAAACGTTGCCTGGTCTGATGAGTCTCGATTTCTGCTGCGACATTCGGATGGTAGGGTCAGAATTTGGCGTCAACAACATGAAAGCATGGATCCATCCTGCCATGTATCAACGGTTCAGGCTGGTGGTGGTGGTGTAATGGTGTGGGGGATATTTTCTTGGCACACTTTGGGCCCCTTAGTACCAATTGAGCATCGTGTCAACACCACAGCCTACCTGAGTATTGTTGCTGACCATGTCCATCCCTTTATGACCACAGTGTTCCCATCTTCTGATGGCTACTTCCAGCAGGATAACGCGCCATGTCATAAAGCTCGAATCATCTCAGACTGGTTTCTTGAACATGACAATGAGTTCACTGTACTCAAATGGCCTCCACAGTCACCAGATCTCAATCCAATAGAGCCCCTTTGGGATGTGGTGGACCGGGAGATTCGCATCATGGATGTGCAGCCGACAAATCTGCAGCAACTGCGTGATGCTATCATGTCAATATGGACCAAACTCTCTGAGGAATGTTTCCAGTACCTTGTTGAATCTATGCCATGAAGGATTAAGGCAGTTCTGAAGGCAAAAGGGGTCCAACCCGGTACTAGCAAGGTGTACCTAATAAAGTGGCCAGTGAGTGTATATATATTGGGCATTTTCCACTATTGTAAACTACTAAAAAGACACGTTAACCCCTAACTAACGAGTCTGACCCATTAGCCGAGCGGTTAGTGACGTCGCCTTGTGGTGCAGTACAGACCGTATCGAATCCCGCACCGGGCAAGAAAATAACCGGTTACACTATTAACGAAAATGACGTTCTTCATTAGTCTCTCTTAACAGAAGTGTCCTCTAATCTGGTCAACCTGTAAATATCTCTTTCTCTCTCTGCGATACTGTCTGCGTGCATCTTAAGTTCAACAACTCGGAACACCGTCGACTACCGATTGCACACTGCCATCGTCTCATTGGGCCTTAAGCTTTCACCCGGGCTATTCTAGCGTCGCCAGTTCAAACGCCGTGCGTCGCTGAACGCGAGCAAACAAAAGTCGACGGTTAACTGCCGAGCTGGAAACAGCGCCTCGGTGCCGCCCAAGGGCGCACAGCGAGCGCTTCTTCGAGATCTAAATCTGGCTGAGTTACTCTCGCCACCGAGCAGCCGTTACTTTACTCGGGCGACACCGGATAACGTCTCCTCAACAGCAGGCCCCGACAGACCGCGGCTTCCGACCCTACTCCCATCTCACCGGGAAAACGGGACAGAATTGCCGGGAGAGCTTGAATAAAAACGTACCTCGTTAGACGCCTCCGTCGGCCGGCGCCTACGCGGAGAAGCTGCGTGAACGTGGTCACCGGTAACCGCCCGACACTGGCCAGAGCTGCGCTCTTCGAGCAAGCCCCCCGGTGGAAACGGGAAATCCCCTGATTGACAGGCGCCGCGACAAATGAGCAGCGGTCGGAGGCGGGCGTGGCGCCTTTTGAACCAATGAGAGGCACGGGTTAAGGACGACGGGACGAACGCCTAGGCGCGTTCAAATTCAGCACTACTGGAGCTGTCCAGTGCGCTCCAGGGGGTCGTGCGCGCCAGGTATCCCACCTGTGCGCCGCTATTTACAAAGGGGATTTAAACACGTGTGGGCAAGGGCGTCAACAGATCTGTCGGATCGAGTGGGCCAACGATATCTGTTGGGAGAAACGGGGCTTAGATCACTGCGGTTTACAGCAACGCTTACGTGATGGCGAAGGCAGCTGCTGATTTCAAAGCCATTAACAGACGCATATTTGGGAGGAGGCATTTTTGCAATGTCTAGACGTGAGGCCATTTACTTTCCAAAACAACTTTATTGCTCTGTACAAATATAAGACCAGCATCGTGAATGGTGTTTAACTTTAAAAAAAAAAAAAAAAAAGTAAACTTCCTGGCTTGTGAGCGCACATCCGCATTACAATCGTCTAAAAAAAGAAGCCATATTTGCTTCAGGAGGATAAGTATGTTGCAGACTCAACAGTATCCTAATCCTTCAGATAGAAACTAGAGAGCATTTCTTTTGAATGTCTCTACACCCAGCTGTACAAAACAAAGTGAGCTAGAATTTATAAAAATAAAGCTTAATAGATGGATGCTAAACTTGTAGACCATTGTGCATGCCCCATTTATTCCATAGCAGTTATTTTTTTTCAGATATAAACAGACCAGTGTTCATTAAGGAACAAGGTGAAGATTGTGGCATTTCATTGAGGTACATTAATATCATATATCAGTTGTAGTATGAGTTGCATTCAGTAAATTTGATTTAATGTTCCCCACGACACGCAGTCTCGGGCAGTAGTTCTCAGTCTGGTCCTCAGGCACCATTAGTACGGGCTGGTTTTGTATTCTGAAAGTTTAGTTCACCTGTTGTTCCAAGTCTAAAACCTCCCTGATTGGGGGCTTGAATACCTGACACAACACATGAACATTATTGTTAGATTCTTTTTTGCCATTCTTCGCTTTTGTTTGACCACGATAGTGGAGAGACAGGAAAGGCAGGGGAGAGAGAGGGGATGACATGCAGCAAAGGGCCCAGGCCGGATTCAAACCCAGGCTGCTGCGGTAAGGACTCGGCTTTATGCAGTACACGCTCTACCAGGTGAGCCACCGAGGCGCCCCCTAAACATAAAGATTGTTGACTACCTGGAAAAATAGAGAACCAGCAGTACTGGGGATCCTCAAGGACCAGACTAAGAACCATTTGGCTTTATTTCTTTTGTAAAGCACTCTGTAACATTGTTAAATGCTAAAGTTCATTATTATCATTTTCTGTCTTGGACAAATAATGCAGCTTAAAGAACATGCTGTGAAAAGGTCAAACAAAGAAATTCAAAGGAAAAGGGATTGAGTGAAAAAGAAAAAGAACTGAAAAGAGTTCATGGCTTAAGAAAGTTCTGGTCTTCTGATATCTGGGAAATCGGGTTCAAAATAAATACAGCATCATCAGCAAGAAATTACCACTGTCATTTCATAACTGAGACCTTGGCATAAAGATTGTTGGAACATAGCTTTTCGGTTTAATGGCAGAGAGCAGGGCATACTGAAGTGACACAGAAATGAGATGTCATCTGCAGCAGTGAATCCCATGCTATCAAGGCCAAGGATTACGCAGGTTTTTGTTGCAAGCGAACCCTCACTCAGCTAATTTCACAGATTAAACACACCTTCAACAACAGGGGTTTGCTAACTAGCAAAACCAGCATTTGTTTTTTTCCATTTACAACACAAAATTGAAGTACCACTGATCCACAAGATAATGCAGCAAGAGTCTACATCTTCACAGCCATTCAGGATGCAGCATGTCGTATGAGCATATATTAATCCTTTAGAATGCTTAACAATACAAAATAGTTGAACATTTTTACTGCATTGGGCCCCAATTGTGATTGGCCGTAATTACACTGACTCCTCCCACATTACCCTTCTGTTCATTTCAGAAAGTCAGTTCCTTGCCTCATACAACCACAGCTGGTCCTGCTTCTTCATCCTTCACCACCTCCTCTCCCTCTACCTCCATCTCAGAGTTTACCACCTGCTGCTCCGTCACCTCCCCTGATGTCACATGCACCACCTGAATCTGAACCCCAGCCTCTTTGAGTCTTTGCATGTCCTCCTCGCACATCTCGGCAATGCCCCCATCCCCCACTACCACTGTTGTCGTCTCCTCCATCTCCATCACATCCACAGGCTCTACCGTCACATGTTCCACATGAATTGCATCATCCAACAGGATGGCTTCAGTTTCCTCAACATTCTGTGATGCTATGGTAAGGGCAGCAGCGGCAGCCGTGTCAGCCACAACCATCTCTTCAGTCACCAGGAGCTTGTGACCTGGGGTACAATGGGTATCCTTGAAGTGGTCCTCCAGGTCTTTGGGGTCAGTGAACCACAGGTCACATATCGTGCAGTGGTTGGGCTTTACGCCTGTGTGGCTCACCAAGTGGTTCTTGAACTGTTCCCAGCTGTTGAATACACTGTTGCACACCTGGCAGCAGAATTGGTTGAGAAAAAGCAATCAGAGAGAGACAATGGTAAAGTGGCATTATTGTTAAGGGCAGAAAAGATAATTTTCTTTCTTTGCGCAAGATATTGTGTTTTAAAGATGGAAGAAATGGATTATCAAAACTTTACAAGGCTGACATTTCTTCAAAAACCTAGTCAAAATTTGGTCATCTCAACATCTGAAGTGATACATAATGCTTGCTTCAAAATAGGACAATGTCATACGTGACGTTAGCAGAAATGAGAACAAAACTACCCAATTTCTCCTCAGGGATGAAAAGTATTCTGATTCTGAGAACTAAATATTAATGAACTTTATTCTTCAATAAACATTTGGATGTATAGAGAGAATCATATCACGTGACTTGGGGAATTTCACTGTAATAATGATTTGCAGTTGGTTTTAACAGATTGATTTAATTTAATGAATTTTTTTTCTGGCACAGGATACAAATCCTCTACACCATACTTGACAAATCAAAACAAACAACCATACAAAAAATAACCACAACATAGTTATTACAATCACAATAATCTCACAAATAATCACAATACAATAGTTTCACAAATACATTAGTCTCACAATACTCACAACTCAACTTTATAATTGTATAAAAAGTCCTTTGTTGATCAAAATTTATCTAATCTATTTTTAAAAGTTAACTGAAGGAGCCTGCACCACATTCTCTGGAAGTTCGTTCCATGCTCTTACAGCACAAATTGTGAATACGTTTTTTCTCTTTTCAGATTGACACTTTAATGGGAATAGTTTTAAGAAGTTCCCTCTTAACTCATACCTATTATTCCAAAAGTAGTAACAGTGGATTGTTCATCATAAAAGATTACTACTGTCTGTAGAAAGTATATGCCTGTAACCTTACCTGGCATTCATAGAGTTTCTTGCGTCCTTTCTTAGCCCCGGCTCCATTCTGACATGCTGCCATGTGACATTTTAGAGTGCTATTTCGAGCAAACCGCTCATGGCAGTCTGGACACTTATAAGGTTTCTCACCTATAAATGTACGTAAAAAGACAATAGGAAAAAATCTACTATGGATGTCAAGACATCCCAAAAGGACGCTTGTTGCAAACAATGACCAATTTTGATATTGAGTAGTATGATATAGGAAAGCCTCTTGAAAGATAAAACAGATATATTTTCAATTCTCACCAGTGTGCCTTCGTAAATGCTCCTTGAAGTGGCCGAAGTGGTCAAAATGTTTATCACAGTATTCGCAAATGTGCACTTTTTTCTGGGGCCTCTGATGTTGAGACAGCTCCTCTGCCTCAAAATGGAATGTGTTGATGTGTTTTTTGAGAGCCCCCTCTCGTGTGTAGGCTTTACCACAGTGGGTGCACACATTGGGCTTGTCTAGCGAGCCAATGTGTGTCTTCATGTGCTGTTTGAGGTGGTAGTATAGCTTGAAACTGCGGTCACACTTGCTGCAGCGGAACATGTTATCCACCTGGGAGATCTGCACCTCTACAACCTCCACATTCTCCAGCACCTTGGACACAGTCTCTGTCTCCTCCTGATAGATAACTTCCTGGTGGTAGAAAACACAGATATAATAATAATAATAATAATAATAATACATTTTTATTTGTGTGCGCCTTTCAGAACACTCAAGGACACCTTACAGAACACAGTTAAAAAACAAACAGGACTGTATCAGACAGTATAAAATCAAAACAAAGCAGGGTAGACAATAAAAAGTTAATACAACAGATAAGTATAAAATCATCATCTGCACAAAACTCAATGAAGCGTGGATCAGACTGTATATGCCAGTTTGAAAAGGTGCGTTTTAAGATGGGATTTGAAGGTTGAAAGAGAGTCAATGTTGCAAATGTTTTGTGGGAGAGTTCCATAGACGGGGGGTAGAATGACTGAAGGCTCTAGACCCCATGGTAGTCAAGCGGGCCAATGGTGTAGTGAGTTGGAGAGCAGAAGAGGCCCTGAGAGTGCGGGAGGGCATGTGGATATGAAGGAGTTCAGAAAGATATGAAGGAGCTAGGTTATTAAGGGCCTTAAAGGTGAGAAGCAGGACCTTGAAGTTAATACAGTATTTAACAGGGAACCAATGGAGTTGCTGAAGAACAGGAATGATATGATCTATGGAAGGAGTTCTGGTAATGATACGGGAAGCTGAATTCTGGACCAACTGAAGTTTATGAAGACACTTGAGGGGAAGACAAAAGAGGATAGAATTGCAGTAATCAATACAGGATGTAACCAGGGTGTGAATGAGTATGGCAGTGTTGTTATGTGTAATGGGCGAAGACAATTAATATTGCGTAGATGGAAGTATAAGGCCGAGTAACATTGTTGATTTGAGCTTCAAAAGATAATGTGCTGTCCAAGATGACACCCAGACTCTTAACCTCAGGCGATGGAGGAACTAGAATTGTCAATAGCCAGAGAAAAACTATCAGGTTTAGCCAAAGTAGATTATATGAGTTACTGGGTTGTCCTCCAAAAACAGTGAATAAAAAGGAAAGCAAAAAGTTAGAAATCTTCAGTTCAGAATCTATGTGGAAAAATTAAACCACTCGCAATGTACACAATGATCTAATCACAGCTCATCATTTGTAAATGATTCAGTTAAGATGTTTAGCTACCAAATAAAATCCGGAATCAGGAACATTCATTTGCCATTTCATTCCATGCACCTGCGCACATGAAACGAAATATCGTTTCCCCCGGCCCACAGCAGTACAACACAAATTTAAAAAAAAAACATAACCAAACTACAAGAACACATATATCCAAACTATAATTTACATTTTTTTTAAATTTTTCACTGTCCAAGAGAGCGAGCGCCAGGATGACTGTCCGAACTGCCGCCTGCATGGGCTAGCACAGCGGTCGGGAACCTATGGCTCGCAAGCCATATATGGCTCTTCCGGTGACGGCATATGGCTCCCAGACAATTTTGAGTTGAAAATTATTTTTTTTTCAAAAAAATCAGTTTGGAACTGATTTTAAAATACTTGTGATATTTCTTAATAATACTGTGTCATTTTAAAGTAAACAGAAATTAGTTTTGAAGATAAATTTCACGGGTCACGGGTCACCCGTGGGTCGGGTCGGGAACCAATGGCTCGCGAGCATGTCCGGGTCATTGTAAAGGTGAAGAAATCAATTTTATCAGATAGCCAACTAGTTTATCCGCTTCAACCCTTGTAACGGAAAAGATGGCGAAAAGAAAAAAAGACGATGATTACCGTGCATTCCAGGCTGCGTGGACAGAGGAATTTGCATTTGTGGAGAGAGCAGGATCTGCGGTATGTCTAATATGCAATGATAAAATTGCATCGATGAAACGGTCAAATATAAAGCGGCACTTCGATACGCACCATGCTTCATTTGCATCGAAATATCCAGCGGGGGACAGCAGGAAAAGGGCATGCGAGGAGCTACAGCTGTTAGGGTTTGCACCCGACCCCAAGAGCACAAACACAGAAGGCACAATATAGCGGGACCAACAGGCTAATTTATTGAAGAGAAAACTCAGGAAGTCCACTCTCACCAGGAAATGCGAAGTCCACCTTTAAGCCGGGAACCGTGGAGTCGCCCTTTAATCCGGGAACAGTGGAGTCGGCCCTTAATCCAGGCAGGAGGGGGGGGTAAACAGGAGGATACCAAAGGAGAACGGAAAATCACAGCAACGCTGGAGTGAAGAAATCCTCTTCGTAAACGGAAAGCAGCGCACAGGGGAAGGGGAGCAACGAGGAAGGTCCAACAGAGAAATCTCCAGGGAAGATCCAGGTAAGTAAACAAACTTCGATGAGCAGGACAAGCACAAGTACTCTCCCAGGGAACGGCACGAACTGGCAACAAGCTGAGAGTGACACAGCCAGATATAGGGAGGTGATTGCCAACAGGTGAGTGGAGGGGTAACGAGGAAACAGGCATCAGGTGGAGTTGGCAGAGCTCCGGGTACGCTTACACTGCAGAGCGGGTGTGGAGCGGGGAGACGTTGAGCCTTGGCCAAGGTTACACTGCAGAGCGGGTGTGGAGCGGCGAGACGTAACAGTACCCCCCCCTCTACGGGAGCCACCTGGCGACTGACCTGGCGCCCCCGGGTGGGCACGGTAGAAGTCGGCGAGGAGAGAGGGATCCATAATGAGCTTCCGCGAAATCCAACTGCGCTCCTCAGGTCCATAACCTGCCCAGTCCGCGAGATACTGGAACCCGCGGCCGCAGCGCCGGACCTTAAGCAGCCGGCGGACCTTCCATTGAGGATGACCATCTACAAATTCCGGAGGCGGAGGCTCAGGAACCGGGGGCATAAGAGGACTGCTGGAGACGGGCTTAACTCGAGAGACGTGGAAGACAGGATGAATGTGCATGGAGGAAGGCAGCTTCAGCCGAACAGCTGCCGGGCTCAGGACTTTCTGGACTTCAAAAGGACCAATGAAGCGGGGCGAGAGTTTCTTGTCGGTTGTCTGGAGGGGAACGTCCTTCGTGGACAGCCAGACCCTCTGTCCCTTCTTGTACTCCGGCGCAGGGGTACGTCGCCGGTCAGCCCCTCTGCGAGCGCGCTCCCCAGCCTTGAGCAGTGCTGTCCGGATGGTCCTCCAGACACGCTGACAGCGTCGCAAGTGGAGCTGTACGGAGGGAACGGCCACTTCATCCTGCTGTGGGTCGAACAGGGGAGGTTGATACCCCAGGGATGCCTCGAATGGAGAAAGTCCAGATGCAGAGCTGACCAGGGAATTGGTGGCGTACTCTACCCACGGTAGGTAGTCACTCCAGGTGGAGGGCTTGCTGTTACATACACAACGCAACGCTGTCTCCATGCTCTGGTTTGCCCTCTCGGTCTGACCATTTGTTTGGGGGTGGTAGCCCGAAGACAGACTTACTGTGGCTCCGATGCCTTTACAAAATGCACGCCACACTTGTGAGGTGAACTGAGGACCTCTATCGGAGACTACATCTGATGGCAGGCCATGAAGCCGGAAGACATGTTGCATCAAGAGGTCCGCGGTCTCAGCAGCCGAAGGAAGTTTGGGAAGGGCTATCAGATGGACGCCCTTGCTGAAACGGTCTATGACGGTGAGAACCACAGTGTTTCCCCGAGAAGGTGGTAGTCCGGAAACGAAATCCAAAGCCACGTGAGACCAGGGGCGGCTAGGAATAGGGAGTGGCTGCAACAGACCAGATGGCGCCTGGTGAGAGGCCTTGCTGCGGGCGCAAACAGTGCAGGCCGCTACAAAGCTCTTGACATCCTCCCGCATAGTTGGCCACCAGAAGCGCCGAGCGATGAACGACTGGGTACGACTAACTCCTGGGTGACAGGAGAAACGACTGCTATGACCCCACTGAAGAACTCGAGACCGAACAGCATCTGGGACGAAGAGGCGACGGGGTGGCACGTTACTCGGAGCGGGTTGAGCACGTTGGGCAGTGCGAACAGCCGACTCAAGACCAAAAGTGACCACACCGACCACTCTAGCCGCAGGGAGGATGGGTTCAGGCTCTTCAAACGCGCCTTCCTTCGGGTGTAGCCGAGACAGGATGTCAGCCTTTACGTTGCGTGTCCCAGGACGGTAAGTCAGAACATAGTTGAAACGACTAAGGAAGCCAGCCCACCGAGCCTGACGACTGTTGAGACGTTTGGCTGCCCTCAGGTGAGTCAAGTTCTTGTGGTCCGTCCAGATGAGAAACGGGTGCTCAGCGCCCTCGAACCAGTGGCGCCATTCCTCCAGAGCAGCCACTACAGCCAGTAACTCCCGGTTTCCAACGTCATAATTCTGCTCGGCCGGCAGAAATCGGCGGGAGAAAAAGGCGCAAGGATGGAGTTTCTGGTCCTCAGCCGACCGCTGGGAGAGCACCCCCCCTACGCCTGAATCCGAGGCATCAACCTCTACCACGAATTGTCTCTTGGGGTCAGGATGGAGCAGCACTGGGGCCGAGGTGAACCTTGTCTTGAGGACTTGGAAAGCAGAGCTGGCAGCAGGAGACCAGATGAAGGGTTTGGCTGGGGAGGTCAACGCAGTAAGCGGTTCTGCCAGCTGGCTGTAGTTGCGAATGAATCTCCGGTAGAAATTTGCGAACCCTAGAAAACTCTGCAGCTCCTTACGGTTGGTAGGTTCCGGCCAGTCCACCACTGTCTGGACCTTGCGGGGATCTGCTCTGGTCCGTCCCTTCTCTACGATGAATCCCAAGTAGCCCACAGAGGGGGAGTGAAACAGGCACTTCTCCGCCTTGACGTAGAGTTGGTTCTGGAGGAGACGCTCCAGTACCCTGCGAACATGCTGGACGTGTTCCTCAAGAGACTGGGAGAAAATGAGGATGTCGTCCAGGTAAACGACGACAAACACATCCAACATGTCACGGAGTACGTCGTTCATAAACGCCTGAAACACTGCTGGTGCGTTTGTGAGTCCGAACGGCATCACCAAGTACTCATAGTGGCCTCGGGGTGTTTTGAAGGCGGTCTTCCACTCATCGCCTTCCCTGATTCGCACGAGGTGGTAAGCGCTCCTCAGGTCTAGCTTGGTGAAGATGGTCGCCTGTGAGAGAGGCTCAAAAGTCGAACTCATAAGTGGAAGCGGGTACTTGTTCTTAATGGTGATTGCGTTCAGTTGCCGGTAGTCAATACAAGGTCGAAGTCCCCCGTCCTTCTTCTTCACAAAAAAGAACCCTGCAGCAACAGAGGAAGACGAGGGCTTGATGAGACCTGCAGCAAGGGACTCGGTGATGTACTCATCCATGGCCGCCTTCTCAGGGAGTGACAAGTTGTAGAGGCGGCTACTGGGAAGAGTAGCCCCAGGACGGAGATCAATGGCGCAATCATACGGGCGGTGAGGCGGGAGTGACTTAGCACGGGTCTTGCTAAATACCTCACCAAGGTCATGATACACAGGGGGCACGGAGGAGAGATCAGGAGGCAGGGGAGTAGGCGAGCTCAAAGGCGTAGCACTAGGAGCTGCACGAAGGCATTGGGCATGGCAAGTAGAGCCCCATCCAAGGACTGTGCCTGTGGACCAAGAGATGTGGGGTTCATGGTGTCTGAGCCAGGGGCATCCCAAGATAACTGGATTAAGCGGGGAACGTATGATGTAAAATTGCATTGTCTCTGTGTGGTTACCTGCAACGGTGAGAGTAACGGGGACGGTCCGCTGTGTGATACAGGCTAATCTCCGGTCATCCAAGGCAAACGCATCAATGGGGGTCCCAAGAGACTCAAGTGGAATGTCTGCCTGCGAGGCAAAGTCAAGGTCCATAAAACTATCATCTGCTCCGGAATCAATCAGGGCTCCAAGGGAAAGTCTCTGGCCCGCCCAGATTAAAGCAATAGGAACAAGATGGCCGCGAGATTCGGACCCACGGGAGAAGGAAAGGCGGCTTACTAGGATCTCCCTTGGTCCTGGTAAGCCTAATCTTTTGGCCGTGAGGGACAGTCACGGAGTCGGTGCCCCTTAAGACCACAGTACAGGCAAAGACCTGCCTTGAATCGGCTCTCCCGTTCAGCAGGAGTAAGTCTAGCACGTCCTACCTCCATCCGCTCTTCTACATCCCCAGGTGGCGTTGTCGCGAAAGAGTCAGAGGAGGGATTGGCCGGGGAAACGGGAACAGCGGTTCGGTCTGACGCAGAGGTAGTTCTGGGATTGAAGGAAGTTCCACGCAAGGCCTTCTCACGCTTTCTCTCCCGGATACGTCCATCAATGCGGATAGCGAGAGCAATGAGGTCATCCAGAGATGAGGGTTCTTCTCGGGTAGCAAGTTGATCCTTCACCGCCTCGCTCAATCCTCTACGAAAAGTGGCACGCAGGGCCTGGTCATTCCATCCGCTCTCAGCGGCAGCCAGGCGGAAGTCGACGGAGTAATCTGTGACGCTGGCGCCGCCCTGCTGGATGTTATTCAGTCGTGAGTCAGAATCCCGACCGCTTACCGGATGGTGGAAAACCCTACGTAGCTCTGCGACAAAGTCTCTATAAGAGTTACAGTAGCTGGCCCCCATGGACCAAGAAGACGTAGCCCACTGCGCTGCTCGACCACTGAGCAGGTTGGTCACGTAAGCGATCTTAACAGCATCACTGGAGAACACGGTGGGCTGGTGTGTGAAAACAAGCTCACACTGCATAATGAAGGTAGAGCAAGTTTCAAAGTTACCGTCAAATGGGCGTGGACTGGTAATGATGGTTCCACGGGGTAAATAAACAGGAACCGGAGGATCTACTGGAGCGGCGGCCACAGGGGGCGCACTTGCTGGCGGTACAGGCTGGTTCAGCTGCTGGTTGGCAAGAGCTGCTGAAATGGTCTGCAGTTGTTGCATGATCTCTGCCTGCTGACTCACCATCGCCGCCTGCTGGACAGCTAAAGCTTCCACAGAAGCTTGCAGGGGTTGAACTTGAGACTGGAGACCCTGCACAGCAACCGAAGCCTCTTGTAATTGCTGGGAATGGGCGTTGGTAATCTGAATTTGTTTTACTAGGGCTGCTTGCACCGGATTGGCTGTGGGTGTGCCGTCTGTGCTGGCTGGGGTCGTCATGGCCAGTTCGTACTGTTAGGGTTTGCACCCGACCCCAAGAGCACAAACACAGAAGGCACAATATAGCGGGACCAACAGGCTAATTTATTGAAGAGAAAACTCAGGAAGTCCACTCTCACCAGGAAACGCGAAGTCCACCTTTAAGCCGGGAACCGTGGAGTCGCCCTTTAATCCGGGAACAGTGGAGTCGGCCCTTAATCCAGGCAGGAGGAGGGGGTAAACAGGAGGATACCAAAGGAGAACGGAAAATCACAGCAATGCTGGAGTGAAGAAATCCTCTTCGTAAACGGAAAGCAGCGCACAGGGGAAGGGGAGCAACGAGGAAGGTCCAACAGAGAAATCTCCAGGGAAGATCCAGGTAAGTAAACAAACTTCGATGAGCAGGACAAGCACAAGTACTCTCCCAGGGAACGGCACGAACTGGCAACAAGCTGACAGTGACACAGCCAGATATAGGGAGGTGATTGCCAACAGGTGAGTGGAGGGGTAACGAGGAAACAGGCATCAGGTGGAGTTGGCAGAGCTCCGGGTACGCTTACACTGCAGAGCGGGTGTGGAGCGGGGAGACGTTGAGCCTTGGCCAAGGTTACACTGCAGAGCGGGTGTGGAGCGGCGAGACGTAACAACAGCGGAGAGTGCAGACGAGTCAGCAGCAACTACGTGTGTGGACCAAGCAAGGTGACGGGAATTCCGCTAGCTTTGCGGGGGCTTTGGCAATAGTAAGGAATGGAAAGTCATTCACAGATGGCGAGTATGCCAAAACATTCATGCTTGATGTGGCCAATGAACTGTTTGATGACTTCCCAAATAAAGACAAGATAATCAAACGAATAAAAGACATGCCCCTGTCAGCAAGAACTGTGCACGATCGTAGCATCATGATGGCAAATCAAGTCGAGGAAACACAAATTAAGGACATAAACGCCGGGACATACTTTTCTCTCGCGTTAGATGAGTCAACAGACGTTAGCCATCTATCTCAGTGCAGTATCATTGCCAGGTATGCTGCAGGTGACACACTGCGTGAGGAAAGCTTGGCTGTTTTGCCAATGAAAGGGACAACAAGAGGAGAGGATTTATTCATGTCTTTCATGGAGTTTGCTAAAGAAAAAAAACTACCGATGGATAAACTTATTTCTGTCTGTACTGATGGTGCACCCTGTATGTTGGGGAAGAACAAAGGATTTGTAGCGCTTCTCCGTGAACATGAAAAGAGAGCCATCCTAAGTTTTCATTGCATCCTGCACCAGGAGGCGCTTTGCGCTCAGACGTGTGGCCAGGAGCTTGGCGAGGTGATGTCTCTGGTCATTCGAGTGGTCAACTTTATTGTTGCCCGAGCTTTAAATGATCGCCAGTTTAAAGCTCTGTTAGAAGAAGTTGGGAATCATTATCCCGGTCTGCTTTTACACAGCAACGTGCGTTGGTTGTCAAGGGGGAAGGTGCTCAGCCGTTTTGCAGCTTGCCTGAGTGAAATCCGGACTTTTCTTGAAATGAAAGGCGTCAAGCATCCTGAGCTAGACAACACTGACTGGCTCCTGCAGTTTCACTATCTCGTGGACATAACTGGCCATCTGAACCAGCTCAATGTGAAAATGCAAGGTATTGGAAATACAATCTCATCCCTTCAACAAGCAGTGTTTGCATTTGAAAGCAAGCTGGAAGTCTTTCTCAGGGACATTGAAACAGGTCGTCTTCTGCACTTTGAAAGACTGCAACAATTTAGAGATGCATGCTTAGCATCTGGATCTCCAGCAGCTAGCTGGCTTTACGTTCAATCTCCTGCAGTCATTCAAAGCACGTTTTGGAGAATTTCGTGCGCGCACTGGTCTTTTCAAGTTCATCACTCATCCACATGAGTGTGCAGTGGACAAAATCGACCTGACATGCATCCCCGGGGTCTCTATCGGAGACTTTGAGCTGGAAGTTGCTGACCTGAAGGCATCAGACATGTGGATGAGTAAGTTCAAGTCACTTAATGGAGAGTTGGAAAGTCTTGCGCGACAGCGAGCAGAGCTGGCGAGGGAACACAAGTGGACAGAAATTAAAAATCTTCAACCTGAAGACCAGCTGATTCTTAAAACTTGGAACGAGCTTCCTGTGACATACCACACAATGCAGCGTGTGAGTATTGCCGTATTGACCATGTTTGGCTCTACATATGCATGTGAACAGTCTTTCTCGCATATGAGGAACATTAAGACCAACCTACGCTCACGTTTAACTGATGGAAGCCTCAACGCCTGCATGAAGCTCAACCTCACCACGTATGAACCAGACTACAAGGCCATCAGCAAAACCATGCAGCACCAGAAGTCGCATTAAAAGTAAGACATATTTAATTTATTATACGTTAAAAATACTATATGGCTCTCAATGAAATATATTTAGAAATATTTGGCTTTTATGGCTCTCCCAGTCAAAAAGGTTCCCGACCCCTGGGCTAGCAGTTAGATTAGACTACTACTACTACTACTACTACTACTACTTTCGGCTGCTCCTGTTAGGGGTCGCCACAGAGGATCATCCGTTTCCATTTCTTCCTGTCTTCTGCATCTTCCTCTGTCACATCAGCCACCTGCATGTCCTCCCTCACCACATCCATAAACCTCCTCTTTGGCCTTCCTCTTTTCCTCTTCTCTGGCAGCTCCATATTCAGCATCCTTCTCCCAAAATACCCAGCATCTCTACCTAGCAGTTAGCTTAGCCTAAAATAACTTAAATAATAATCAAATTATTATTAATTATTATATGATTAATAATAATGATAATAATAATGTGATTTATGACTGACAAAGCGCAGTCATTTTCCCAAGTCATGAATTCCAACTGACCTGCTACCCATAGATTGTTCACACCCTGTACACAGGTTTCTTGTATAGACTATTTAGTGCATGAATAGTAATTCACTTAAAGCTACAGCTGAATAAACACAACACAAAAACTAAAATAACACATTAAGTACATCAAAACTAGTAGCCCTAAATAAATATAATACACAAATACCTCAATGAAGTCCTTTTTGTCCACATGTCGTGTGGGGGCCCCCTGCTGGTACTTGCTAGTTATGTCAGCTAGCAGAGCTAATGCAGAGTCATCTGAGGCAACCTGGGCGTTCTTTGCAGCATCCACCACCTCCTCTAGTCCCGACTCCTCCACTTCAATATCCTCCTCCCCTATCACATCAATTTCCACCTGGAGAGACATGGACAAATATTGAGTACTTGACAGTAAAACAAACACAAAACTGTAGTGAATGTTCAATTCAGGTAATCTCAGTCCAAACAACACAGAATTTTCTTGGAGCTGAAAGAACTTTATGGCTTTAACACACTCAAAGGGTGAGGTGCTTTGACAGAACTACACCTGTATGAATGTGATCACCATGAAATAAGACATTATCCCATCATTTACCTGCTCCCCATCCACTGAGGGCAAAGTCTCTGTGATCACATTGGACGTCTCCGCAATCTTCCTCTTAACTTTGTTCTTCCCCGTTAGACCTTGCGAGGTACTCTCATTCAACCTGCAAACGAGAAGGAGCTGAAATAAATCGCCTTAACTTTCTATTTTAAGACCCATAACTAAACAGGAAGCAACGCATTTCACTTGCTTTGGTGGCAATCTAAACTAGGCAACAAAAAAACTTAATTACACAGAGCCCTTGACTGCCTACCATAAAATTAATCAAGTTTGGAAATCAAAACAGTTAAGGTCACTCCTTTGAGTATTTGTTTAAAGTAGATGTGTAAGTCTCACTTATTGTTAAGTGCCTTGATGGCCTCCTGCATCTGGAGGTATTCCGCTGCTTTCCAAACATCATTGGCCTCTTCCTCTCCACTGACAGAAAGGGTGGCTGTGTACGTGAACTCCATCAGCTGGCGGAAGGCGGAGTTACTCACTCCTGTCAGACAGAGCAACAGCAATGCTTGAAAGTGACAACCAGTGGTGGGTAACATCACCAAATTAGGGCTGCAACAACGAATCGATGAAATCGATAAAATTCGATTATAAAACTAGTTGGCAACGAATTTCATTACGATTCGTTGGTTCTATGTTGATGCACGCTGTGTCGCGGAGCTGGCTACGTCATGACACGAGTTCTTTCTCATAGTTTTATAATCATGTAGTTCAGTACCCTAATGTTATTTTTTTTGTCTTCTTATTTATCTTTTATTTTATCCTTTTGTGAAGTTCTTACCCGTTTGTATAATTTTGTTGAGCACATGTCTGTACTGTCTGTATATTTGAACGTTTGTCAATTTAAAAAAAAAAGCGGGGGGGATCATGTACGGGAGCACTCCACTTTAAGTTCCGAACGTGTGGTTGCAAACACCGATCTTGTATGGCACGGGAGCACCACGGTAATGGGAGAACACCTGAAACACATGTTGTATGAAGGGGACACTACAGCAGGCTAAGTACAACATCTGAATTAAGGAGTTTAGACCCATGGCATGCGTTGCGTTTTGAAGTGAGGAATCGATCGTCTCGCAGCAGGTAGTTCTCGTTTATCTGCATCAGAGGTCGGCAACCCAACACAAGTAACCAGGGTGGCACTCGAGGCCATTAACACGGGCACGCAGGAGGCGTGCCAAAATGGCTGAGTGAGCACACGCTTTCTGCCGAGATCTGCAAACTTAAGTTTTAATAACAGTAAAAACTTGAATATTTTATTTGCCAAATACCTGATTCCTTTCCCCGAATACCATATTCAGCAATTTTAAAAGAGAAGTGGAAAAAATGCCGAACCTATACGCGACAGAAACAGATGTAACGCGCATGGATAAGTAGACATGTTGGTCCTTGACTAACGGGTAGGACACTTTAGTCGACTGGTTAACGTTGTCGCTTGCGGAGTGGGAGATACGGGTTCGCGTCCCGGCTGTGGCGGTTCCCGGACTGCCCCCCGAAATCGCTACATTGGTGTCAGAAGTGGGACGGTGAGACCGTGAGGTCATTGGAAGCGCGTGCGCCCAGAGGCGTGAGGGGCGCTTCCCGAAAGGGCGGGGTAGTGTAACGTGCATGGATAAGTAGACACGTTGGTCTTTGACTAACGGGTCGGACCCTTTAGTCGACTGGTTAACATTGTCGCTTGCGGGGTGGGAGACACGGGTTCGCGTCCCGGCTGTGGCGGTTCCCGGACTGCCCCTCGAATTCGCTACACATGCTTCCGAAGAAGCTAAGTTTAAGCTAACACCAAACGAAGCTAACTCGGCTAGTGCTGGCAATGTGCTACTTGACAACAGTCATGACTACGCTGCCACCCTGACCCTCCCTTTAGAAGGAGACGATACGGACGAATTTCCACCACTGCCTGTTACTCCGAGTAAGTCCCCAGCTTCGAAGAAGGTGGTGTATGCACACTGCAGTTCCGAGCAAGCCAACTCAAATGACGTAATCGCCTCTCTGTCTGCGCCGATAAACGCAACGTCTGACAAGCATCGAGAGCACGGTCAGAGCAAATGCTCTGAAAATTGAGGGGCTAAAAAAAGAGTTGATTTTGCATGTGGAGAAATTAAGGACGTGAAAGGTAAAGTGTGTTTGCTTGAGAAAAAAAAGAGTTGCAAAGGAGGAGGAGAGAGTGGACACGTGTCAACAGAGGATCTCATGGGTAGAAAGGTACTCCAGGAGAAGGAACCTGAGGCTGTAGGGAGTTGAAGAATCGGAGAAGGAAGATGTATGACAGAAGGCTATCGGGATTTGTCAAGCTGTCATGTCAGAACCAAAAAACAGGCTCGCTGATACCATCAATACCGTACAACGCCTCGGTCCCAAAAGGCAAAATGGCACCAAGCCCAGGGGCATCATCCTTCGGTTTACCTCACGAGTCTGCAGGGATGCTATTTGGAAAGCTGCAAAGACGCCCCCCTTCTTGCGGGACAACAACCTACGATTCGCGGAGGACCTTTCAAAAGAGCTCAGGGAACGCAGGAACAAGCTGTGGCTATTGATAGAGACGGCCAGAAAGAAAGGTAAAGCAGCCTACTTTGTTGGAGGTCGCGCATTCATTGACGGCGCAGAAGTCTCCCTCCCTTCCTGATGACTTTTCTGCTCGCGGCTAAACACCAACGGTGATATAAGTTGATTGGTTCTGTTTTTCATTTCTTTGAATGACTTTATAACATATTTTTGGTATTAGGTTTTTCTCTGTTATACAAAATGTACACTCACCGGCCACTTCATTAGGCACACCTGTCCAACTGCTCGTTAACACAAATTTCTAATCAGCCAATCACATGGCAGCAACTCAATGCATTTAGGCATGTAGACATGGTCAAGACGATCTGCTGCAGTTCAAACCGAGCATCAGAACGGGGAAGAAAGGTGATTTAAGTGACTTTGAACGTGGCATGGTTGTTGGTGCCAGACGGGCTGGTCTGAGTATTTCAGAAACTGCTGATCTACCGGGATTTTCACGCACAACCATCTCTAGGGTTTACAGAGAATGGTCCGAAAAAGAGAAAATATCCAGTGAGCGGCAGTTCTGTGGGCAAAAATGCCTTGTTGATGCCAGAGGTCAGAGGAGAATGGCCAGACTGGTTCGAGCTGATAGAAAGGCAACAGTAACTCAAATAACCACTCATTACAACCGAGGTATGCAGAAGAGCATCTCTGAACGCACAACACGTCGAACCTTGAGGCAGATGGGCTACAGCAGCAGAAGACCACACCGGGTGCCACTCCTGTCAGCTAAGAACAGGAAACTGAGGCTACAATTCGCACAGGCTCACCAAAATTGGACAATGGAAGATTGGAAAAACGTTGCCTGGTCTGATGAGTCTCGATTTCTGCTGCGACATTCGGATGGTAGGGTCAGAATTTGGTGTCAACAACATGAAAGCATGGATCCATCCTGCCATGTATCAACGGTTCAGGCTGGTGGTGGTGGTGTAATGGTGTGGGGGATATTTTCTTGGCACACTTTGGGCCCCTTAGTACCAATTGAGCATCGTGTCAACGCCACAGCCTACCTGAGTATTGTTGCTGACCATGTCCATCCCTTTATGACCACAGTGTTCCCATCTTCTGATGGCTACTTCCAGCAGGATAACGCGCCATGTCATAAAGCTCGAATCATCTCAGACTGGTTTCTTGAACATGACAATGAGTTCACTGTACTCAAATGGCCTCCACAGTCACCAGATCTCAATCCAATAGAGCACCTTTGGGATGTGGTGGACCGGGAGATTCGCATCATGGATGTGCAGCCGACAAATCTGCAGCAACTGCGTGATGCTATCATGTCAATATGGACCAAACTCTCTGAGGAATGTTTCCAGTACCTTGTTGAATCTATGCCATGAAGGATTAAGGCAGTTCTGAAGGCAAAAGGGGGTCCAACCCGGTACTAGCAAGGTGTACCTAATAAAGTGGCCAATGAGTGTATATCATAAACAAGATTAAATAGAGGCATTTTATTTCTGTTGTTCATTAACTTACACAATCAACCCAAATGCCTCTTCTCCATTAAGCTATTATTGGCAATTTTAAAGGCTGGAACGGCAGGTTATGAATGCTGTACTTTCTGTTGGTTTATTATTGCACTAAATTTACTGATACGTTATTTCAATGTTGCAGAACTTTCAATGTTGCAGAACCCCTTTCTGGTAATATGCTTCTAGTGAAGTGTTTAGTAACCACCACTTAACCGTTTCCATTGTTCTTTTATAACCTTGTCTTTATCTATAGTTTCTCTTAATGCCAGGGGTTTAAGACAGAAATGTAAACGTAAACTCTTATTTTTATTTTCCAAACAATTAAAGGCAAACTTTCTTTCAAGAATCTTACTCTACATCTGCAGATGCCAACATTTGGAGATCACAATGGGGTGACAAAATATGGTTTTTCTCATGGCTCTGAGTGCTCTGCTGGAGTCACTACAGTTAAGAATACTTTCAATGGAGATGTCTTACATTCAGAATGTGACTGCTGAGGGCACTATTTTTGTCTTGTGATTAGGTATAATAATATGACTATCATTGCGGCTAACATCTATGGATATAGCACCAAAACTGAGAACGATAAATTATTTGAATCCATAGAAAACAAAATTTTCTTTTGGCTTTCCAAACACCCTTACTCTTCTCTTTTAATAGGTGGGGATTTTAATATAACTTTACATAATACGTTTGACAGGTGGCCTCCAGGGGAGCCCCTCCTTTTAACACAAGCTTGAAACTATTTATGGAGAAATTTGATCTTGTTGTATGGAGAGAAACATTTCCTAACGATAGATGTTTCACTTGGAGCAACAGAACAGGATCCAGACAATCTTGCATCGATTTCTGGTTAATTTCCAATTCAATTGATAAAGATAATGTTACAGTCAATGTCCATACCAAACCCTCACTGACCATCGAGCAATTCATATCAACATCTAATTATCTATACCCCATAATACACTAGGTAGATCTTCCTACTGGAAACTAAACAATTCATTGTTAGAACATGAAGTAGTTAAAACAGAGACCAGTAAATGTATTATTCAGTTCTGTAATAAGGCAAAAATGGAGAAGTCTTATGGCACTAACTGGGAGCTATTTAAGTTTGAGATAGATTAATTTTTAAGAAGATATGGGAGTTTTATTGCCAAATCTAGAAGGGTAGATAGAGGAAGAAGAGGTGGTTACTAAAATCTCCTCATTTTATCAAAGCCCCCCTGACGACATCTCAAAGAGGATAAGCTGAACCTGATAGACCTTCGGAATAAGTTGGATGGCATATATTGACGGAAGGCAGAGGGAGCCTTTGTCAGATCCAGGATGAGATGGCCAGAGGAAGGAGAGCAAAATTCAGCAAACTTCTTTAGGCTGGAAAAATATCATTCTAAAAATAATTATATTCCTCAGCTAAATATTAATGGTGTCATCACTGACGATGCCAAATTAATCTCCAAATTCTGCTGTAACTTCTATAGTAACTTGTATAATGAAGAGGCCACATCTTTATTTCTGAATTCAGTACATGATTTGAAATCCATAGATACAACTGATAAAAACACTGTGATGCCCCTCTTAGCATATAGGAGGTTACTGAATCTATTAACCTACTTAAGAACAATAAATCCCCTGGCATATCTACAGAATTTCACAAATCTTTTTCACGCCAGTTACCCCCATTTCTGCTACAGGTTTTCTCAGAAAGCCTAGATAACAACACTCTTCTGCCAAGTCTCACTCAGGGTCTGATTACATTGATTCCAAAGCCTTAAAAAGACATTACATTACATTACAGTTATTTAGCCAACGCTTTTATCCAAAGCGACTTACAATAAGTGCATTTAACGTAGGAAATCAGAAAGACATGCTTCTCATTGATAACTGGGGACCTATTGCTCTGCTCAACAATTATTATAAAATTATTGCTCTCATATTTGCAAAAAGAATTAAAGCAGTCCTAGACACAATTATCGATGAGACACAGTCAGGCTTTATGAGAAATAGACAGATTTCTAATAATATCAGACTTGTCTTGGACATACTAGACTACTCTGAACTGATCTCTGAACATAGTTATATCCTCTTTTTGGATTTCTACAAGGCCTTTGATACAGTAAAACGTCTTATTTCATCCTTCACTCCCTAGAAAAATTTGGTTTTGGCGATTTTTTTGTAAGGCTATTAAAACCTTGTATGCTAACAGAAATAGCTCATTGTGATCTGTAGCGAGAGTATGGTGCAGGTTGAGGAGAGCCTGGAGAAGTGGAAGTATGCACTGGAGAGAAGAGGAATGAAAGTCAGTAGGACCAAGACGGAATACTTATGCGTGAATGAGAGGGAGGACAGTGGAATGGTCAGGATGCAAGGAGTGGAGGTGACAAAGGCATATGAGTTTAAATACTTGGGGTCAACTGTCCAAAGTAACGGGGAGTGCAGGACAGAGGTGAAGAAGAGAGTGCAGGCAGGGTGGAGAAGAGTGTCAGGAGTGATTTGCGACAGACGCGTACCAGCAACAGTCAAAGGGAAGGTTTACAAGATGGTTGTGAGACCAGCTATATTATATGGTTTGGAGACAGTGGCACTGACGAAAAGACTAGAGGCGGAGCTGGAGGTGGCAGAGTTGAAGATGCTAAGATTTTCACTGGGAGTGACGAAGAAGGACAGGATTAGGAATGATTATATTAGAGGGACCACTCAAGTTGTACGGTTTGGAGACAAAGCAAGAGAGGCAAGATTGAGATAGTTTGGACATGTGTGGAGGAGAGATGCTGGGTATACTGGGAGAAGGATGCTGAATATGGAGCTGCCAGGGAAGAGGAAAAGGGGAAGGCCAAAGAGGAGGTTTATGGATGTGGTGAGGGAAGACATGCAGGTGGCTGGTGTGACAGAGGAAGATGCAGAAGAAAAGAAGAAATGGAAACGAATGATCCGCTATGGCAACCCCTAACGGGAGCAGCCGAAAGTAGTAGTAGTTGTAGATGCTAATGGAAATAGCTCAATTAAAATGAAACATGGCACAACTCCTAGATTTGACCTGAAATGTGACATTCGTTAGGGATGCCTGGTCTATTTATTTTTGCTTTGTACACAAATTCTTGCAACCAATATAATTAACAGTAACTTACAAGGCATCTCCATAGCTGGTAAGGATGTCATTATAAGTCAACTGGCTGATGATACCACATTCTTTTTAAGAAATGCAAGTCAGATACGCATTGCTCTTGATATAATTAACAACTTCTCTAAGGCTGCAGGCCTATGTTTGAATATAAAAAAATGTGAACTGCTAGTGATAAATGACTGTGATATACATACCATTTGCAATATCCCTGTGATAAAGGAGGTTAAATATTTGGGTCTTAAGACCAAAAACTACTTTGTTCTTCTAACTTTACCCCTATTATTCAAAAAACTCAAAAAGAAACTAAATCAGTGGCTGCAAAGAGATCTATCCCTGAAAGGCAGAGTCCTGATTACTAAAACTGATGCTTTAGTAATCAGGACTATAATCTGTTTGATTACTTGAACACTATAATACATGTTAACACGTACATAATATTTTTATGTTACGTGTTAAGATGTAAAATTATTACATGCTAACATGACCAAACTCTATGTGTTAACACATAAAAATATTACGTGTTAACACGACCAAACTCTACGCTGCCAGTGGCAACACAGCGCAACTTGCTGTGTAGGCTACTGTTTTAGAGCGGTGAAGAAGAATTGATTTCAGGGAAAACAGCCGTTCTATCCGGGCAAGACTACTTTAAAGTTGATCCCATTTCGGGGCTAATAAGTTACGTGATATCGGATCGGTGCGTAGACTCATGTACTCACCGATACCAGATCCAGCATTTTAGGCAGTATCGGAGGCATTTCCGATACTGGTATTTGTATCAGAACAACTCTATTTGAGAATGTGATGGAGTAGTATAGAAAAGGTCAGAAGGAGTTACATTGTCTTTTTGGATTTAGAGAAAGCATATGATAGGGTGCCAAGAGAGAAGGTGTGGTATTATATGAGGAAGTCAGAAGTGGCAGAGAAGTATGTTGTAAGAGTGGTGCAGGATATGTATGAGAGCAGTGTGACAGTGGTGAGGTGTGCGGTTGGAATGACGGATAGGTACAGGTAGGGATGAAATGATTCATCGAGTAATTTGAATAATTCGATTACAAAAATTAATCGAGGCAAAATTCCTCGACGCTTCGTTTGGTGAAACTACTGTTCACCATGTTCAGAACGGACAATTATTACTGTTACACAACGTGCTCGCGCTACGTCTACGTGACGTCTCGCTGTTTTGATAGTTGGCGCGATGGAGAGTACGGGAGGAGATGCTCAAGAGACGGGCCCAAAGAAGAGACCAAAACTCTCCAAAGTGTGGGACCATTTCAACTTAAACAAAGCTGAAAACACTGCGCAATGTGCATTGCAAAACCGAACTAGCGTACCATAAGAGCACATCGTCAATCCTGCAGCACCTAAACCAAAAGCACCCCATCTATGCATCCAGTTCTCAGGGTAGAACAGACACAAGGTAACGTTTAACTTTATCTTTTTAGTGCAAATTAACATGATTGCTAGTTGAGATGAACGCTAGTGAAAAATATACTTGTGGCTGTATGTATTGGCTAGTTATGAACATAAATCAATATGAAAGCTAGTTATGTTGTGTTCCGTACTTTATTTAGCTTAGTTTAGCTCAGGGAAAACTTGTTTTGAAAGCCATTCATGTAGCCCATAGCTGCCAACTTTCAAGGCTGACTTTGAGTGAGATTAACAGATTGAAAAAAAAACTCATCTAAACGGGAGCATTTGTTTGGCGTGAGATGGAGTTTTTATATATACTATATATATATATATATATATATATATATATATATATATATATATATATATATATATATATATATATATATATATATACTAGCATGTCTCACACTGAATGCATGAGAGTTGGCAGCCATAGGCTAGAACATGCACCTCTATCTCTCTCTCTCACACACACACACACACACACACACATTGACTAACAAACACACGCAAACACACACTCTTTCACACACCCACAGTGTCACACACTCACTAATTCTCACACTCCCATACAGGCTCTCTCTCTCTCTCACTCACTCACTCACACACACCACCACCACACTACATCTACCTCATTCAGGAGATAAGATCCTGTCAGAACTTTTTTTGCCAACTACAAATGCCATAAAGCCTTTTAAGAAGAGTTTTATTTATATGTATACCTTTTGTTTACATTTGCTTATACCGTTTTTTTACGTGTATTTACATTTCAAAAAATGTTTACAAAACCAGATGGCACTTAAATGCTTCAGTTGCACTAAAGAAAATTAGTTTCTCATCCTGGAGAAAAGATCCTGACAAAGCTTTTTATTTGCCTCCTAAAAATGCAACATTGCCTTCCAAGAAGAAAGACAGAAAAGGCTATTTTGGTTTATACCTTAGATACATGTGTATCTTTTGTTTACATTTGGCATTACTGTTATTTCCTATAAAGTGTTGTCTATAAAATGTAATAAAATGTTGTATTTTTTAAAAAGGAAACCAATAAGTTGTTCATTTTAAGAGACCTAGCTTCTTTTCTTTTGTATATTTACTACTGCTCTTTAATAAGTAAAAAGTGTTTTTTATCCGATTACTCGATTAATCGATGGAATAATTGATAGAATACTCGACTACTAAAATAATCGATAGCTGCAGCCCTAAGTACAAGGTGGAGGTGGGATTACATCAAGGATCGGCTCTGAGCCTTATCTTGTTTGCAATGGTGATAGACAGGTTAATGGACGAGATCAGACAGGAGTCTATGTGGACTACGATGTTCACAGATGACATTGTGATCTGTTGCGAGAGTAGGGTGCAGGTTGAGAAGAGCCTGGAGAGGTGGAGGTATGCACTGGAGAGAAGAGGAATGAAAGTCAGTGGGAGCAAGACGGAATACATATGCATAAACGAGAGGGAGATCAGTTGAATAGTGAGAATGCAAGGAGTAGAAGTAACAAAGGTATATGAGTTTACATACTTGGGGTCAACTGTTCAATGTAATGGGGAATGCAGAAGAGAAGTGAAGAAGGGAGTGCAGGCAGGACAGAGAACAGTGTCAGGAGTGAGTTGCGACAGAAGGGTACCAGCAAGAGTTAAAAGGAAGGTTTACAAGATGGTAGTGAGATCAGCTACTATGTTGTATGGTTTGGCACCGACGAAAGGACAGAAGGCAGAGCTGGAGGTGGCAGAGTTGAAGATGCTAAGATTTTTGTTGAGAGTGACAAAGAAGGACAGGATTAGGAATGACTATATCAAAGGGACGGTTCAGGTTGGATGGTTTGGAGACAGAACAAGAGAGATGAGATTGAGTTGGTTTGGACATGTGCGGAGGAGAGATGCTGGGTATATTGGGAGAAGGACGCTGAATATGGAGCTGCTAGGGAAGAGGAAAAGAGGAAGACCAAAGAGGAAGTTTATGGATGTGGTGAGGGGGGACATGCAGGTGGCTGGCGTGACAGGAAGATGCAGAGGACAGGAAGAGATGGAAACAGATGATCCGCTCCTAACGGGAGCAGCCAAAAGTAGTAGTACTAGTAGTACTTTGAATACAATATCTTATCTAGCCAAGAAATGCAGCAGCTTTGTGGTTTTAAAACAACGGTCCTTAACTGAGTTCGGAGTATATAAGCAACAAGTTCTGCTACTAAGTAAAAGTACACATTTCAGAATCACTGACAGTTTCTGCTCCCCTGGCTCAGGTACAAAGACAGGCATATCCTCCAAGAGAAGCTTAAGGAAATCATTGGGAGAAAGTCACAGTAAGTTTAATCAGTTCATCTGGACACAACGTTTATTGAGAGAGAAGTTTCATCACTCATCTAAATGACCTCTGCAGTCTCAACTGACTGTAGGTATCCCCACCCTTATAAACAGCACAGTGGCATAACGACCAAAAACAACAATTGGTTTCATATGCAAATTGCCGCAACCATCAACTAGAGCCACAATGGCAATTTGTACTATTCACAGAGGCCTGGAGAATAGTTGCAATCACAGCATTGTAAGATGGTGACACATGTATTCTTAGGTACCCCCTCCCCAACCTTGGTTCAGGGATGGTCATCCCCTCTTCACATAGATGGCTTCGTTGTCTCCCTGTTCAAACCAGCGTTCCTTCCTATCAAGGATGTGCACATCCTCATCCTTGAAAGAGTGGCCACTGGCCTGTAGATGAGTGTAGACTGCGGAGTACTGGCCCGATGCGTTAGCTCTTCTGTGTTGTGCCATCCTCTTGGCCAATCCATCCTCTTTCCCCAATCCTCTGTGAATAGCACACATTACCACTGCAACTCCAGCCAATGGTCACGACAATCTGCATATGAAACTGACTGCCGTTTTCGGTTGTTATGCCACGGCACTGTCCACAAGGGTGGTGATACCTGCAGTCAGCCGAGACTTAAGAGGTCACCCAGATGAGTGAGCAAACGCTGTGTCCAGATGAACTGATTCAACTCTCTGATTTCTTTACCTGGATTATTGAGCATGCATAAAGACAATGCTTTATGAATGCTTTATGAACATATTAATAAAAGCGGTCTTTCATATTGCCATACTTGGTAACCGACCAACACCCCTTAGCTGTGATATAATATGCATGCTCAATAACGTGAGACTGAAGAGGTCACTTAGATGAGTGATTAAATGTTTCTCTCAATAAAGGTTGTCTCGAAATGAACTAATTCAAACTTTCTGTGAGTTCCTTACCTGGATTACTGAGCATGCATAAAGACATTGGGAGAAAGGAACGTCTGGACTGCTCAGCCAACATGGAAAAGCAGCATGAAATGGCTGAAAATCCATACCTTCAATCTCCACCAGCGGCTCTTGCGTGAAATCCTGGAAGAAATTATGGAAGAACTGACTGCATGCTGCCAACACTGCTTTATGCGCTCTGAACTGGTGCCCTGAACAGCAAAACATAAGGGACAGATTAAAAGCAAAATCTGAGACCTCACTTAAGATATTGATTGAATAAAAGAACTTGAGTATGAAAGTTGAGTAATTTCCCCTACCATCGACAATCAACGTGATGTCTGTGAATTGGTCTAGTTGCCGCTGTTCATTCAGTTTATCTAGCATGACTTTGTAATGGGCTGGGAACTCACTGCCACTCTGCTGCTCTACCTCCACCTCAGCCGCCATAATTCACCTCTTCCTTCCCTACATCAAACAGAACATGGGTGGATAGATAACCAAGTTTCAAACATAAGTTAAACGTGGACATGCGTTCAACTATCTGTTTACCAAACGGGAATTGTTATATGCAGAATGCCTTAATGCACCTGGAAATTAAACGTGATTATTTAGACAAATGTGTTACAGAACATGGCCATACTCCTTGATAAGTAATACCTCTGTAGTTTTGGACTAGTTTAACGAAGGATGACAGTATTATAGCATTCTTTCCATTAACACCGAGCCTCGGAGCAGGAGTGAATCTCATTTTTGGAGTTGGTTGTTGTGAAGCCAAAGTGACATATAAAGGCAATTAAGCGGGGACAATTCAATATACATAAATGGCTCTAAAAAAAATCAAACCACTGTGCAGCGCATACGGTTGACAATTCAGCCAATCATGAGCAGGAAAGCGTTGCGAACTACCATAAAAACGCTGACGTCACATAAGAAACTAGCTAACTTTACGAGCTAGCTAAAACGTAAGCTTTAAACAGCGAACGGGCAATCTCGGTCCCCGAAATAAGAAACCAGTTAATTACATGCAGCTTAGAAATAGTGGTGTAAATATTTCGACTCACCGGCGCCAGATAACCCCGTGTATATGTCTGTATACCAGTCCATAAAGAGCGCTAAAACGATAAAATTCCAACATACGGTTGCTGAAAGGCCTGCTAGCGCCCTCGCCATTTCGCGTTTGACAACCGCCATTACGTCATCAAATCGCGCATTAAAATTCCGTTTTCACAGCGGATTTCCTCATTTATAACCTCCCTGGGTCGAAGTGTGACACATAAACCGTCAGTAAACGTACCCCAAGTCCAGCTACGCTGCTTCGGAGTGTTGTTTTTCAATAATATGCCTCCCGACGCATGTGGGGCTGCTCTTCTCTCGTTGTCCCAAAAAGGGCGGTCGCTCAACGCGCGGGCCACAGATTCCCAGAAGCCCCTGCAAACTCAAGGGACGCCGAGGAGCGTTGCTTGGTGACCGCGGAGAGTGACGGGTGTGCTCACGGGGGGGGGGGGTTCATTTGACCTGGCTGATCTCTTACTACATGACATCGAGGGCATGTAAAGTGCAGTTAAAGGGTGATTTTTTGGGGGGAGTATCGTGAATATATCACAGAAAGTTGAATCAGTTTGTCTGGACACGAGGTTGAGAAACGTTTCATCGCTCATTTTATTATAATAATAATAATAATAATAATAATGTAACGCGCATGGATAAGTAGACACGCTAGCCGCTGGCTGGCGAGTCTGACTCTAGTCGAGCGGTTAGCGATGTCTCCTACGGTGCGGGCGATGCGGGTTCGCTTCCCGGCCGCAGCACTTCATGTGGTTGCGTTGGCCACCCCTCGAATTCTCGCTACATTGGTGTCAGAACTGGTATGGGGCGACCGTAAGGCCATCGGAAGCGTATTTGCTGTAATAATAATGTAACCCAGTGGTTCTCAACCTTTTTGGGGTCCTGGACCCCCTGCATATTTTTGATCTACCCTGAGGACCCCTCCACCTGATCTTGGGGGAGGGGGGTTGCAATTTGATAGAAACAGTAGAAACTGCATTTTAAATTGCATTATAGCATTTATTCCCTCTTTGGGGCTAAAATAAGAGCTTTCAGTTGTAACTTAGATATAGTTAACAAAACAGAATTCTTATGCAGTAACTTTCAGATATATGTAACAAAACAGAATATGTATTCAGTAACTTTCAGATATATGTAACAAAACAGAATATGCATGCAGTAACTTTCAGATATATGTAACAACAGAATTTTTATGCAGTAACTTTTAACAATGCAAACGGGAGCGAGATCTCTTATTAAAATACAATAAATTACACTTGTGAAACAGATGTAATGAGAGAAAAAAGTCCTGTTACCCTTTATAGTTTAGGTAGATAAAGGTCTCAGTCACATTTGAGTAAAATAATCCTATTTCTATAAATGTCATAGGATCTTTTTTTTGATATTTTATTTTCACGTACCCCTTGCAATTCCACCACGGACCACTAGGGGTCCGCGGACCCCCGGTTGAGAAACACTGACGTAACCGGTTATTTTTCTTGCCCGGTGCGGGATTCGATATGAGGTGTACCGCACCACAAGGCGGCATCACTAACCGCTCGGCTACAGGGCCAAACCCGTTAGCTAGGGGCTAACGTGTCTTATTAGTAGTTTACAATAATAATAATAAACCACTTATATAGCGCTTTTCTAACCCTCAAAAAGTGGCTTTACAATAAACGGGGTGAAACAAGACAACAGATAAACATAACACAAACACACAGGGGTGGATGGGCAGCGTCAGCCACACACAACCCCAGCAGCACTCCCCCACTTAAACAGATACAAAAGAGCAAGAAACACAAAAAGCGACAGCACTGTAGACGTTGATTTTCTGTAGAGGTTTACCCCCGTAGCCTATTCCTCTCCCGAGGGACCCACTAGGCAGAGGCTATATTTAAGCCATGGCTGGGGGGCTGGTTCGTGGGCATCAGGGAATATCCACACACCAGGGGGCCTGCCTACCGAACGTCTAGGGGCCAGACCTCCGAGTCCCTTGTAGTTCAGCCAGCCAGGGTCCACGGTGTACAGTTACCGTGTGTCGCCACAAGGAGGCACTACACAGGGCTTGCTGTTGGAGAGGCTTTTAAAAAAAAATTTTTTTATTGATGCATTCAAAAAAACATACAATAACTCGCAGAGGAAACATAAGCCATATAACACATCACAATATTTCCACCATCAAAACAAATGTTGACAGAATACACAAACAAAACAAAATTGGTGGGGGGGGGATGTACAAAGGTACATATACACGTTTATAAAGAAATTTCATTTCTAAATCACTGAGCAAAGAAGCAAAAGGCTTAAACCATGGGGACACAAATCAAAACATCAACAAACGAGATATATCCCCGTAAATCTTTCTTGCCATTTTGTTAGAATACATTACTTTAAGAGATGAAAAAAATAATTTGAAATCATTTATGAACCAAACAAAAGAGGCCTTACCATTTCTCCATTTACTACAATGAATATGATATTTACCCATAAGAATAATGATATTAATCATATCAGAAATAGATGAGTTTAGATTATCCATGTAAAACAAAATATGAAAAATGTCAAAGAAAGGAATGTCGTTTACCTTAAGTGATATCCAATTTTTTTTAAATCGACTCAAACTCTTTTAGACACGGGGCAATAGAAGAACATGTGCTCTAACGTTTCATCTGTTGCATTACAGAATGTACAGGGATCCACTTCAAATTTAAACCTTTTCTTAAGAAAATCTGAAACTGGTTAGACCTTGTGAATTATTTTAAAGTGAGTTTCCTTTACCTTTGGGGAAATGGGCCATTTAATAAATTTAGAATGTGCATTCACCATAATAGACAAGGTCTCCACATTAGGAACATGTACATACTCTCTAAACACTTTGGATTTCAGAATAGCACTGATCACCTTATTATTACATAATGTACAATCGTTAATCACTAAATTTGGCAATATCGATTTAACATTTGAGTGTATTAAAGTGTTTTGGATTAACTGGATCAGCGGTAAAGGGATTGCTATGCAAATCCTACTGTACTCCCTGTGAGTACAAATTAAATTGTATTTATTTAAAAAGGCCATGTAGTCCAAAAGGTTACCGTTGCAATCCAATAGATCAGTTACAAACAAAATCCCTTCATCATACCAAGTACTCTTAAATATTGATTTCCTATTTATTGTAATCACTCTATTGTTCCATAAAGTTGAACCATGAGGAGAGAAATTATGGCTAAATATCATTTTCCAAAACTGAAGAATTTGTCTATGGAAATCTGACAACTTGATATGAGTCTTGCCTACCTCATAATCACATTTTAAAACAAAATCAAGCCCACCAATTTGTTTAAACAAGGACCTTGGTATGTGAAACCACGTAGAAGTTGGCTGTGTCAAGTATGCTTTTAGCCATTTAATCTTAAGCGTTCCAATCCTTGATTCAAATCCTAAAGCTTTAATACCATCCTCATCATACTCTTTAACTAGCTGTGATCTTTTTATATAATGGGTTTTATTTTTCCATATGAATTGGAATATAACCGAGTTGGCTTTTTTAATATTATTGGATGAAACATATAGGGAGTGACACAGATAAATTAATTTGGAGATACCTTCTGCTTTAGATAAGATGACTCGACCAAAAATAGTAAGATCTCTGGTTAGCCAGTGACTTGAGAGATTTCTTCATATCAGTTATGCGATTAGAAATATTAATGTCTTCTCTTCTAATGACATTTTTAGAAATTCTTATTCCTAGATATTTAACTTCAGACTCAACTCTAATTGATGCAATTTGAGAATCTGTGCATGAATGAATGGGAAGAAATTCACACTGTAAAAAAAGGCTCTGACATTTATGGGTGCCTGCCCCTTTAAGACTCTGGCCCGATTCTCCGGTTGTGAGTGACGCAGCCCATGTTCACTTTTAGTTTGAAGCTAGATACCTTGCCTAGCGCACGTTGAGACTGTGTTCGTGTTATAAGTGCACACTACATGTAGTTCTCCCCTGCAATACTCGTGTCTGGGTGTATAGTGAAGTTATCCTCATCTGTCCTTTGTTGCGATCCAGTTTGTTCTTTGAGTCACTGACGAAAAGTAAGTGTTTCAGACTGAGTTGCCTCGTTATGTTTAGCTAGGCTATGTAGTAGTTGCTAGCTCACTGCGCACCCATAGGTTCTAAAATGTGAGAAGATATATTCCACGTTAGAATGTCTGTCATAATTCATTGATTTAAGTGCTAAATTAGCAAAGGTAATGCCTTATAAGCTGTTATAGGCTAACATGCAGTTTATGCCGTCGTGTGTTAGTTTGGTCGTTTGTGTTGATCGTCCAACGTGGACTCCATTTTGTTATTCCTCATCTCTCCAGTAGGTGTCGCCATTGTATCGTATATGATAGTAATAGGCCTACTCTAAATGTATGTAGCTTGAGGCCACCGTTTCTGATCTTATTAAGCTATTGTTATGTTGAATAACTCAGAACCACTGAATGTATGGACATACCTTTACTATGTTTATTGGTAGCCTTACTCATATCCTGTAATGGTGCTATGCTAGTGCTTAATGGCAGTTCCCTTTTTGTTGTTGCAGAACTCGCTATAATTTATGCTGGATTTCAATACAGTTCAGACAAACGAAGTTCACGTCTCCTCTTCATTCCTGTGTTCTGGCCGACACACCATCCTGTTTACTCTCTACCTAAGACAAAATAGCCCTTCTAAATTATCACACTAACAAATTGCTCTTTCGAGCGGGATGAGAGTATTCAGGATGGAGTCAGACGAAGAGAGATATCCTGATGTGAGGCCTAAACGACAGATACATCCACCTGCCAGACTGCAAGACTACAAGGTGGACTACGTGGGATATCACCAGAGAGACCTGCCAGAATGGAGCGTGCCACCTCCAACCCTAGAGATGAGAGTGTCACCACCATGGGAGGGCCCAGTCCAGATGACCCCCTTCCCGACATCCCAGACTCGCCCAGAGAGCTACCATGGGAATGCTGCTCAATACAAGATTCCTCAGCTAGCCCCAGGTCGCACCCAATGGAGAGATCGGTATAGTGATGCCCAACCTGCACACACACTCTCATATCAGCAGAATCAGTACACCTCCCATTCCCATTCGGAAATGAGAACTATACAAGAGGAGAATGCTAGGCTGCCCCAAATACAACAGGCCTTCCAGGCAGGTCTAAAGGAACTTCATGAGGCACGAACTGAGCTGAAAGAGCTAATTGAGGTCGCCCGCTCACTGAAAGGAGACGCAACTCGGGCACCCAGCCTAGCCTCAAACTACAGCACCTACGAACCTCCACAAGCCAAAGCTGAAGCCTGGAGCCATCATGTTAAAGCGGAACCAGAGGAGAAGGAAGACTGGCCACCACCCCCACCATGGCCTAAGGTGATGAGGATCTGCATGAAGGTATGAGCAAACTTAAACTTCATAAACAAGAGTTCGACAGCAGACAACTCTACCACACTTCTTACAACAATCCACACCTGCCTTCCAAGCCTCCACCCCCCATAGAAAAGCATCCTCAGCCTTCAGCCCCTGCACCCAAGAGGATCCTGTCCTACCCCCCTCCACAACCCTCTCAGCTGCTGTCATGCCCTGCTCCAGCACCTGTAGGCTTCATGCATCCGACGCCTGCACAAACCTATCATCCCTCAGCATGTACTGAGGCGACGCCGAGTATGCTGCTACCTAACCACCCTATGCAGCTTTCTGAACAGGTGTATAGAGGCCCCAAACCTACTATCCCAAAGTTCATCCACCCAGACCCAAGTGAGTTCGCAAGGCTTCTCATAGCTTTAGAGAACCTACTCCCATCCAATGCCACAGAACTCTTCAAGTACCAAATACTTGTAGATCACCTGAAGCTGGAGGACGCCATGCTTATAGCTGACGCTTATCTCAACTCACCAACCCCTTACACAGACACCATGACAGCCCTCCACGACAAATATGGTCAACCTCACCAGCTTGCCTTAAACAAGATAGCTCGTGTCCTAGAGGCCCCTGAAGTCAAGTGTGGAGATACTGCATCTTTCCAAAAGTTCTCCCTCCAGATACAATCATTGGTGGGCATGCTGCAGACCTTGGGTCCTGACGGGGAAATTGAGCTGAAATGTGGCTCACATGTAGCTCAGGAGTTGAGTAAGCTCCCCGCAGAACAGCAAGCTGACTTCCGCCGGCACCAATTCAGACAGTCCAAGACGACCCCCACTCTGTGTGATCTGTCCGAATGGCATCGTTACGAGTCGTGGTGTCAGGGCTTCGACGCTCAGACCACCGGCAGAAGCAGCAGAGACAAGCAGCATGTAAAGACTGACGTTCGCCCTGGGAAACGGACAGTGACAGTCCTGCATGGCACTGGAGAGCCTTCAGAGACTGCCTCCCAGCCACAGAAGGAGAGTTCAGAGAACAGGGACGGCAAAGGTAAAGTCTATTGTGCCTACTGCGAGAGCACTGAGCACTACCTCAGTCAGTGCAGTGACGTCGCCGAACTTTCCAAAGACCAGGTCAAAGAGTGGATCCAGGTTAACAAACGGCGCTGGCGTTGCGCACGAAAACATCAAGCAGCCCAGTGCACGTTGAAGAAGCCCTGCAATATCTGCCAGGGAAAACACCTCCGTGCTCTTCACGAGATAAATACAAAGCCGGCGAAGAGCAGCGAAGAAACAGCAGCTAATGAAGTGAGCCGCTGTACCAACTCTATTCCTAACTCCCGTTACCTGGACAGACCTGGAGCTGAAAATCGTGCCTTGTTAAAGGTTGTCCCGGTGCTTGTACACTATGGAGAGTGCACCCTGGACACCTTTGCAATCCTCGACGACGGGTCCGAGAGGACCATGCTACTCTCGGCCACAGCTAAGTCCCTTGGCATGAAAGGCTTCCCCGAAGATCTCCCTCCGCGCACAGTCCGCCAGGACATCGAAGTACTCCATGGACACTCTGTCCTTCTGGGTCTCCACAGCTGCAAACCTCCAGTGTAGCAATAAGATAGATGGTGCCTTCACTGCCAGCCGCCTCAGCTTAGCTCAGCATACCTACCCCGTTGACCGCCTGCAAATGAAGTTCACCCACCTACGTGGCCTTCCCATACCTGCCCTGAAGGAAGCCAAGCCATTACTCCTGATAGGCTCTGATCATCCCCATCTGATCACCCCTGTGGAGCCCGTCAGGCTTGGCCCACCTGGAGGCCCAGCAGCAGTCCACACCAGGCTTGGGTGGACCCTTCAGGGCCCTGTCCCACTCATGGGGCGGCCAGCCCTTTCTACGCAGTGCCTGTTCACCTCATCTCCACCACCAACTGATGAGCTATACCAACATGTCGAAAGGCTTTGGCAAGTCGACACCCTACCCTACTGGCACGAAAGAGAGGTGACCTGGTCAAAGCAGGATCAGCAAGCTGTGGCAATGCTTGAAGCCAAGACGGTCCGTATAAGCGTAGGTGGAACCCTCAGGTATGCCACACCACTGTCTCGCCACGCCAAAATGCCGCAATTGCATGCACCGAAGGAGTCGGTCATGCCCCTGCTGCGTAGCACCAAGAGGCGGCTCATGAAGGACCCTGAGAAAGCGGACGCCTACAAGGCAGAAATGCAGAAGCTCATCGAAGCAGGAGCCATGCGAGAAATCAGTCAGGAGACGGCTGACACAGAAGGTTGGTACATCTCCCACCATCTTGTCAGCCATAACGGAAAGAATCGCCTTGTCTTCAACTGCTCACACCAATACCTCGGACAGACCCCCAACCAGCACCTGCTAGTGGGCCCTACCCCCGGTGCCCCCCTACTGGGAGTCTTGGTTAGATTGCGCGAGCACCCTGTTGCAGTTAGTGAAGACATAAAAGGAATGTTTCATCAGGTGCGCCTCCTCCTTGATGATTGCCCCCTGCTCAGGTTCCTATGGAGGGACTTGCGAGTGGATGAGCCTCAGAGAACGTTCGAGTGGCAGGTGTTGCCGTTCGGCACGACGTGCAGCCCCTGCTGTGCCACCTACACCCTGCAGTGCCACTTTGTCGACCACAGCCAGCCTGAAGATGACTGGAGATTCTCTGTGGAGAATTGCTTCTATGTCGACAACTGCCTACAGAGTGTGCGTACACCAGGAGAAGCCAAGCTGCTGGTGGACCGGCTCAGAGAACTCCTGGCCTCTGCAGGCTTCGATCTGCATCAATGGGCCTGCAATGATACAAGCGTCCTGAGCCACCTACCTCAAGAAGCCAGATCAGGAAGCCTGGACCTGCGGCTGGCACAAGATAAGTCCAACCCCCTGGAATCAACACTCGGCCTCAGCTGGAACTGGGAAACAGACTCTCTTGGCTACAAACACAGGCCTGTGGTCCACGATGCCCCAACTCTGAGGAATATCTAGAGTCCTAGCTTCGCAATATGATCCCCTTCACCACTCGAGTGAATCTCATCATCCGAAAACTATGGAGCAAACAACGTGGTTGGGATGACTCTAACCTGCCCTCAGAACTCCTGCAAGCCTGGTCCAGCTGGGAAGCTGAGCTCGAGTTGCTACCTTTCCTTACCTTTCCGCGTGCCTACACACCTGCAGACGTCAACCTAGAGGGTGCCACCCGCGAAGTGCACATCTTCGCCGACGCCTTGGAGCAAGCCTATAGAGCAGTAGCCTACATGAGGACTGAGGACAAGGAAGGCCGGACGCACCTGTCCTTCATGCTTGCCTGCTCGAGAGTAGCTCCTAGACGTCTGTTATCCATCCCACGCCTGGAGCTCTGTGCAGCTCTTGTGGCAGTGCAGCTAGCTCACATCCTAGAGAAGGAACTTACCCTGACAGTAGCTTGCACCGTGTTGTGGTCAGACTCCACTCACGTACTAACCTGGCTGCACTCCCAGTCGTGCCGCTACAAGGTTTTCATGGGAGCCAGAGTAGCAGAAATCCAGGGGCTGACGGGGGACTGCACCTGGCACTATGTAGGCTCTGCGAACAACCCTGCGGATGGCCTGACTAGGGGGAGGACCCAGGAAGTCCTCAAAGAGCCAAACAGATGGTCACAAGGCCCTTCCTTCCTCCTTCAGAGTCCAGACACCTGGCCTGAGGGCCTCAGATCTGAACCACCCCAGGAACCCTCGTAGAGCGCCGTCCCCCTGAACTTGACTGATGAGCCTTTAGTTGGAAGCAAATGTGCCCTGCACATTTGGGGGCGGCTGTAAAAAATGCTCTGACATTTATAGGTGCCTGTCCCTTTAAGACTCTGGCCAGATTCTCCGGTTGTGAGTGACGCAGCCCATGTTCACTTTTAGTTTTAAGCTAGATGCCTTGCCTAGCGCATGTTGAGACTGTGTTCGTGTTATAAGTGCACACTACATGTAGTTTTCCCCTGCAATACTCGTGTCTAGGTGTATAGTGAAGTTATCCTCATTTGTCCTTTGTTGCGATCCAGTTTGTTCTTTGAGTCACTGACGAAAAGTAAGTGTTTCAGACTGAGTTGCCTCGTTATGTTTAGCTAGTCTATGTAGTAATTGCTAGCTCACTGCGCACCCGTAGGTTCTAAAATGTGGGAAGATATATTCCATGTTAGAATGTCTGTCATAATTCCTTGATTTAAGTGCTAAATTAGCAAAGGTGATGCCTTATAAGCTGTTATAGGCTAACGTGCAGTTTATGCCGTCGTGTGTTAATTGTGTCGTTTGTGTTGATCGTCCAACGTGGACTCCATTTTGTTATTCTTCATCTCTCCAGCAGATGTCGCCATTGTATCGTATATGATAGTAATAGGCCTACTCTAAATGTATGTAGCTTGAGGCCACCGTTTCTGATATTGTAAAGCTATTGTTATGTTGAATAACTCAGAACCACTGACTGTATGGACATACCTTTATTATGTTTATTGGTAGCCTAACTCATATCCTGTAATGGTGCTATGCTAGTGCTTAATGGCAATTCCCTTTTTGTTGTTGCAGAACTCGCTATAATTTATGCTGGATTTCAATACAGTTCAGACAAACGAAGTTCACGTCTCCTCTTCATTCCTGTGTTCTGACCGACACACCATCCTGTTTACCCTCTACCTAGGACAAACTAGCCCTTCCAAATTATCACGCTAACACACATTTTTTAATATTAAGGGATAATCCTGATGCCTTAGAGAATAATGAAATTGTGTTAAGGGCTTTCTTTACAATGGAATCATTTTTTAAGAAAATTAACGTGTCATCTGCGAATTGACTAATTCTAAATTCCTTGTCAAAAATAGTAATACCTTGAATTTCGGGATTGTTATTAATAAGAATTGTTAGTAATTGAGTGGTCAAAATAAATAATTTTGGCGATTTGGGCACCCTTGACGAATACCACGTTGTAGCTTGAATCTAGGGGTCATTCCAGGGTTCAAAGATACAGAACTATGTCAGTGTAAAACATCTCAATTATACTGCAAAAGTTTTCTCCAAAACCCCAAAAGTGTAGCGCTTCCAGTAAAAAGGAATGTTCGATGGTATCAAATGCCTTATAAAAATCAAGAAATAACGCAAAACTATCTGTATCAATTAAGTCTCGATAATCAAGCATATCCAGTAACAGCCTAGTATGGTTTTGTATACTTCTACCTTTTATAAAGGCTGAGTGACATTCATCGACTGTGTTAAGCCCCCATTTAATTAATTAGCATAAACATGTGCCAACAGTTTGTAATCGTTACCTAATAAGGTTATCGGTCTCCAATTGTCTAATGAAAGTTTATCTTTGTTGGGTTTCGGGATTAGGGTGATAATACCTTGTTTCATAGTGGGAGAAAGTTGTTGTTTTGTTTTTTTTTGCTGAAATACATTCTAAAACGGCATTATAGAGCAGTTCTCTTTATCCCTCCAAAAAAAGTGTAGAACTCCACAGGTAAACCATCAAGTCCTGGTGACTTCCCAGTAGACATCCGCAGAATTGCTCTACCCAACTCTTCAGTCTTAAGCGTATCCTCTATATGTTGTTTGAATTCATCATCCATCATTTTATTAAATTCTCTAATTTTTTCAAAAAGCAACACACAATTTTCCTGTACAGGTTACTATAAAAAGTTCTTATTTCCTCATTTACTTGGTCTTGATTTTCAATAGTAACACCATTTATAAGCAACTTCTCAATTTTCTTTTTGGTGTGTCTTTGTTTTTCCAGACTAAAGAAATAGGACGACCCCCCCCCCTTCTTCAATCCATCGAGCTCTTGAACGAATAAATGCCCCCTTTGCTTTTTCCAAATATCTATTATCCAATTGGGATTGGAGAATGTTTAATTTAGCTTGTGCCTCCAATGACAATTCAGTTTTATAACATAATCGGTCAATATCACTTACAATGTCTCGCTGTTTCTGCTTTTTCCAGTTCCGCAATTTCTTTAATCAGTTGTTTGGCTTCTGTGCAAACATCTTCATTTTCCAAAAGGTTATCATTGAATTTCCAGATAGAGCTAAGGTTAGACTCATTCCTACACAACAAAAAGGACAACGAGATTACACAATGATCAGTTAGAGGTGAAGCAGAGATTTCACACTTAAGAGACCTCATTGACTAAAGTATTTGAGATCAATCAATGATCTATCCTTGAACACTGGCCATTATTAGATGCATTAAACCAGGTATATTGTGTAGTAGTGGGATTTTTCATTCTCCAATAATCAGTCAAAGATGCTTCTGTGACCAGTTCAACTATGATTTCATCGTAATTATGACACTGTCCCCTTGATGGAAGATGGTCAAACCAGAGATCAGGACCCACATTAAAGCCTCCTCCCGTTATGATTTTATCAGTTGTGTAAGACACTTTCCATTCCCCCAACAATTTACTCAGGGGTGCAAATACATTTTTGTTCTGGGTTTTTCTGTTGTACCCATATACACATAAAATATAGTTTACCTCGTTAATTTCCAACACCAGCATTAGCTAATGACCATATCACTTCTGTGGTTAATTACACTTCCAGGGAACCTGTTTGACAATAGCATTACGCCAGCCGAATGTGGTGTCCCATGACTAAAGAACACGGAGTCGCCTCATTGCTGTTTCCAGAATTTTGTGTCTGTTTCAACTGAATGAGTTTCTTGCAAGAACACACAATTTGTCCTTTGCTCCTTACAAAAAAGGAAAGTTGCCTTACACTTTGTTGAGCTGGGGTGCGCAATCTTCTTCAAGTGTTTGGGGAATAGGCAAAGCTTGACTCGGTTTTCTCTTTAGATTTTAACGTTCGGCATATTTATTTAGGCAAATACAGCAGGTCTTAGCTCTCTACTACCGACTCTTAAAACACACACGGTCGCTCACTGAGAACGTGGCGACGTCGCACCCGAATGTACCGTAATACAATGAGTAGGGGCGCCATCAAATAACAACACCTAACACCCCCACTCGCTCTTAGCTCATTGGATTACTTGGAAAAATTAAAATAAATAAATAAATAAGGCTTCTTCTTTACCTTGACAATGAGAACACACATTTTGCACTTCTAAGTGCCAAACATGTCTTGAGCAAACCTCTTTAGCTTTAGCTTGGTGGCTGGCTTTGTCATTACATCAGCGATCATTTGCTCAGTAGGACAGTATTACAAGATTACCTTTCCATTATTTACAGTTTCCCTTATGAAGCGGTACTTAATATCAATGTGTCTGCACCTCTGCCTGTTTACTGGGTTTCTGGCTAGGGCTATAGTACCTTGGTTGTCTTCATACACCTTTGTTTGTGCATACTGATATTTGTCTATACCTCTGAGTAGCTGTTCTAGGTAGACACATTCCTGTATGGCTGATGCTAAGGACATGTACTCTGCTTCGCAAGTAGATAGTGCTACTGTCGGTTGTTTTCTTGTCTTCCATGAGATCAAAGAGCTCCCTTCACTTAGACTGACACAATATCAATCAATCAATCAATCAATCAATCAATCAATCAATCAATCAATCAATTAATCAATCAATCAATCAATCACGTTGCATTTTATATAGCGTTTTTCTAGCTGTAACAGCCACTCAAAGCCTGCCTCACCATAGCCTGATGTACTACGTCTGTCTGTTACACCTGATGCCCTGTCAGCATCACTGTACACTCTTAGACTTAGTCTCTCTGTGTCATTCCTCTTGAAGCATAACTCCTGTTCTGCTGTACCTTTGAGGTATCTGAACACGTGTTTGACAGTGTTCCAGTCTTCTTCTGTTGGTTCAGCAAAGTGCTGAGATAGTTTACTGACCACGAAACTTATATCTGGTCGAGTGCATGTGGACAAGTAAATTAAACTTCCCACTGCCTCTCTGTACTTTCTTGGCTCTTTCATTTTTTCAGCATTTTCTGTGTACTCAAGTTTTGGCTCACATGGAGTCTCTCTGGACCTGCAATCCTGCATTTCAAAAACTCACCAGTATTTTGCTCACATATCTCTTCTGTGACATTTTAACTTGACCTTCTGCTTGCTCAAAATCTATCCCCAAGAAATGTTTCAACTTTCCCAGGTCTTTCATTTTGAACCTTTCAGTGAGCATCCCCTTTACACTTTTCAGTACACCCTTGTCACTAGCTGCTATAATCAGATCGCCAACCTATATTATCAAGATTACCTTTTCGTTATGTTTTTCTCCTGTATACACACAGTGATCAGCGGGATTCTATACAAAACAATTTTCACTAAAACATGTATGTAACATAGCATTCCAGTTTCTGCCTGACTGCTTAAGACCATAGAGAGACTTCTGCAACTTGCATACTAGCTTTTCACACGTTTCTGACATTTTCTCATAATCTTCTGGTTGCTCTATATAGATTTCACAGTCAATTAGTGCATGCAAATAGGCTGTCTTAACGTCCATCTGGTGTAAGACTAGGTTCTCCTGCGCTGCCTTCTGCATGACCACTCTTACACTTGTCATATCAGCTGTGGGTGAGAATGTCTCCTTGTAGTCACTCCCTGATTTCTGACTGTAGCCTTTTGCTACAAATCTCGCCTTGTACTTATCAGATCCATCGATGTCACGCTTGAGTGTATAGACCCATCTACCCCCCACTGCCTGTTTACCTGGTGGCAGCTGGGTGAGGTTGAAGGTCTCGTTCTCCTCCAGTGATCGCATCTCCTCGTTCATGGCATTTTTCCACTGCCTTGATTTGGTTGACGCTATGGCGTCCTGGTAGGTTTGAGGAATGTCGCATACTGCTCTATAACAAGAGTCCACGCATGTTTGCAGTTTGTCCTCTGTATCCTCAGTCTCGAATTCCTGTAGGTAAGCTCGTCTCCTTTTGGTTTGGGGTGGGTTCCTTCTGATTACAGTCTCGTGACTTTGCCTGGCCGTGTGCGTTCAGTCTGTTCAGGTAAAGTCCCAGAAACTCCACTCTGGGACTGGAACATTTTCCACATTTTCATCAACAACATTTTCTTCACTGTCATTGACCCTGGGATGTACATTCCTATCACCATATTCTATGTATGACTCAGGTGTTTGTGTTTCCTTTTCGTTGGCTGTCTTGGTTGTGAACTTCACCAACCTGTGCTTTTGGACCCTCTCTGTGTCTGGATAGTACACTAGATAAGCTGGGCTGTTTTTATCATAGCCAATGAAAACAACTTGCTCACACCTAGAGTCTAGCTTCCCTTTCTCTTGCTTGTAAGCAAAACACATTGACACCATCTTGTTCCCCCTTTTTCTTGCACAGGGATTCTTAGTGTGTACTATTTTTGCAGTAACTACACCACACTTATTGAAAACATTTTCTTGCCTTATGCCCTTTTATTCCACACTTGTAACACGTCACGTTGGCATCTTCATCTTTTCTGTTGCTAGCGTGCGTCTTGGTGGGGCCTCGGCCTTGCCTCGCACGTCTTCATCACATTATCCGTAGAGCTTGCCGTGTTCATTTTCTCCGCCTCTTCATAGACCCGTAGTCTTCTTTTAAAGTCTGTGGAAATACCATTATCTTCGTTTTGTGTTATGTGGAAGGCTAGCGGCTTAAAAGAGTCTGGTATCCCGCTTAGTATCATGGCTACGATCAGTCCATCACTCATGGTCTCGCCTGCATCTCTCAGAACCGTAATGAGGTTCTCCGCCTTTATTATGTAGTCGGTAACACTCTCGTTGTCCGCCATGCGTAGCTTGGTCAACGGCGTATATAAATTTATTTATTATGTGCAACTTGCTTTTTCCGGAATAATGTTCTTTCAGTATTCTCAGAACCTTCCTGCCATCATCAGTGGCTTCATGTCTTATCAGTGATAGGCTTTTATCATCTATCAGTCTTACTAGCTCTGCATAGTAATCAGCATTCTTCCTCCTATCTTCAGCTAACTGTTCTTCGCTAGCGCCGGTGGGCTCACATAAAATGGTCTCTTTTAGCTTCAGAGTATGTAAGCAGCCTAGGAATCTTGTTTCCCAAAGGTCATACATATCTTCGGATCCGTCGAACAAAAGCTGCGGTGCCAAGACTCCTGTTGCTCTGCTTGCCATTTTGTTAACGCGCTAATTTTACTGTGGCCTACTAGCTTGCTATACTTTTTCTTTGCTAAGCTAGCTTATTTAAACTACTAATAAGACACGTTAGCCCCTAGCTAACGGGTCTGACCCTTTAGCCGCGTGGTTAGTGATGTCGCCCTGTGGTGCAGTACACCCCGTATCGAATCCCGCACCGGGCAAGAAAATAACCGGTTACATTGGTGGCAGCGGTGGGATCCGGAAGTGTGCAGATCCTCAGAAGTCTCTTCGGAGCGCGGGAATAACAAAGCGCGAGGGCGCGCTTCCGGGGAGGGTGACGACTGTCAACTACTAATAAGACACGTTAGCCCCTAGCTAACGGGTCTGACCCTTTAGCCGAGCAGTTAGTGACGTCGCCTTGTGGTGCAGTGCACCCCGTATCGAATCCCGCACCGGGCAAGAATATAACCAGTTACACTTATTAGCTTCATTGGCAAATGCATAATACGTCGCGTAAAACTTCTTCCGAGACAGATTAAGAAACTCTGTGACATAAACGCCCACTTATCGCCAAGCTGGTCCACATAGCCTGTAGAATTTCCGTGTAATACTTCGCGTTAAACTTCTTCCGAAATGCCAGCTTGTGTCCAACTCTGCCCTGGCCCAGAACCTGTTGAGCTGGGGTGCGCAATCTTCTTCAAGCATATGGGGAATAAGAAACGCTTGACTCGGGTTTCTCTGTAGATTTTAACGTTAGGCCTATTTATTTAGGCAAATACAGCACGTCTTAGCTCTCTACTACCGACTCTTGCAACACAGTCGCACACTGAGAACGTGGCGACGTCACATCCGAATGTACCGTAATATAATGAGTAGGGGCGCCATCAAATAACAACACAACACGCTTCACATTATTTTTCAACCCCCTAGTATTTAACGATATAAAAGAAAACATTTAACCAATTTAACCTTTAAGAAATGTGCAAAAGATTTAACGATGCGCAGGAATGAGTAATTTAGTCCTTATCAGACATGTTTAGTGCAATAACCTTAAATTCCATTTGAACAAAGTGAACAAACTAACAATATCAGCATACATTACATTACATTACATTACATTACATTACAGTCATTTAGCCGACGCTTGTATCCAAAGCGACTTACAATAAGTACATTTAATGTAGGAAATCAGGAGAACTACTAGTCATCAGAGGTCATAAGTGCATCTAAACAAGCATCTAAGAACAAAACCAGTGCTAAAGTAAAAGTGCAAGAAAGATTTTTTTTTTAATGAGTGAATACAATAAGTGCTAAGAACAAGGAACAGGGTAGTAGTTCTTAAAGAGGTTAGTTTTCAAACTGCGCTGAAAGATGGGCAGCGACTCCACTGTCCTGACATCAGTGGGGAGTTCATTCCACCACTGAGGGGCCAGGACAGAAAAGAGCCGTGACTGGGTCGATCGGCAGCAAGGGCCTATGAGCGATGGGGCAACCAGGCGTCCCGAGGTGGCAGAGCGAAGTGGTTGGGTGGGGGTGTAGGGCTTGACCTTGGCCTGGAGATAGGAAGGCGCTGTTCCTTTCACTGCCCTGTAGGCTAGCACCAGAGTCTTAAACTAGATGCGAGCAGCTACTGGGAACCAGTGTAGGGACATGAAAAGGGGAGTTGTGTGGGAGAACTTAGGGCGGTTGAACACCAGATGAGCTGCAGCTTTCTGAACAAGCTCCAGAGGTCTGATGGACGACGCCGGCGCGCCAGCAAGGAGGAAGTTACAGCGAGGAGATGACCAGAGCCTGGATGAGCACCTGTGCCATCTCGTCGGTGAGGAATGGGTGAATCTTCCTGATGTTATAGAGGAGAAATCTGCAGGAGCAAGCAACCGATGCAACATTTTCAGCAAACGACAGTTGGTCATCCAGGATCACATCCAGATTCCTCACAGTCCGATTTGGCGTCACCACGGTGTTGTCAGTGGTGATGGCCAGGTCTCGGTGTGGGCAACCTTTCCCAGGGAGGAACATCAGCTCTGTCTTGTCCAGATTGAGCTTCAGGTAGTGTGTCGCCATCCACTCCAAGATGTCAGTCAAGTACGCAGCAATGCGTGTCTCTACTTGTGTGTCAGAGGGAGGGAAGCACAAGATCAGCTGGGTGTCATCGGCATAACAATGGTAAGAGAAGTCATGCGAGCGAATAACAGAAGCCAGGGATATTGTGTACAGGGAAAAAAGGAGAGGACCCAGAACCGAACCCTGTGGAACGCCTATAGTCAGTCTGCTATGCTCCGACACAGATCCCCTCCACGTCACCTGGTAGGAGCGACCCGTCAGGTACGTTGCAAACATTGAGAGTGCAGAGCCTGTGACACCCAGCCCCTTGAGGGTAGAGAGGAGGAACTGGTGGTTGACTGTGTCGAACGCAGCTGACAGGTCCAGGAGTATCAGGACAGAGGAGAGAGAGTTTGCTTTCACTGAGTGCAGCGATTCTGTCACTGCAAGGAGGGCTGTCTCTATCGAGTGACCCCCCTGAACCCAGACTGGTTGGGGTCCAGGAGGTTGTTCTTGTGGAGGTACAAAGAAAGTTGGTTAAAGACAGCACGTTCGAAAGTTTTGGATAGAAAGGGTAGAAGGGAAACTGGTCTGTAGTTTTTGAAATCAGAGGGGTTAAGTGATGGTTTCTTGAGAAGGGGGGTGACTCTAGCAGTCTTTTAGGCAGATGGAAAGCATCCTGCCTGGAGGGAGGTGTTGATGAGGTGGGTTAGATAGGGAGGGAGTTCAGGTGCTATAGACTGAAGAAGAGGGGAGGGGACCGGGTCAAGGGAGCATGTGGTGGGGCGACTGGATGTGACGAGGTTTAGAACCTCGTCGGGGGAGAGGGGAGCGAGGTAGGATACGGTGGGACGTGGAGAGGTGAAGGAGGGTGCAGAGGGTGGGATAGTGCAAGCAGCACTAACCGGGTGGTGAGAAAAGGAGGATCTGATGTCATTGACCTTCTTGTCAAAGAAGTTAGCAAAGTCATCAGGGAGAAGGGAGGAAGTAGGAGGAGGAGGTGGGGGTTGAAGAAGTCTAGAGAAGGTTTCAAAGAGTTTCTTAGGATTAGAAGCAGAGGATAGGATTTTGGAGCGATAGAAGGCAGGCCTTAGCAGCAGAAAGGGAGGAGGAGAAAGTGGAAAGAAGAGACTGGAAGTTGAGAAGGTCCTCTGGGAGTTTGCCTTTTCTCCATTTGCGCTCTGCCACTCTCGGGCTCCGTCTGTCAGTACGTACTGAGTCGGTCAGCCAAGGGGCAGGTGGAGTAGGGCGTGCAGGCCTGGAGGTGAGGGGACAGAGATTGTCCAGAGAAGAGGAGAGGGTAGAGAGAAGAAGATCAGTAGCAGTGTCAGGACTATAATTGGCCTCGGTGTGTTGTTAGAGGTAGCAGCGCTGCCCTTTTCTGCCAGGCGGTGAACAGTATCGACTGTCTCCCAGCCGGTCTGCGGACAGTGGTACAACTCTTGTGAGAATCCCAATGACAATTTCTCTTGTGTCTTCGCCATCTATCTCTGGTAAACCAATCAGCCTCAAATTCCTTCATCTTGTGTAGCGAGCTTGTTCCACATATGAATTCCTTAGTGTCTTGTTTTCTTTCTGCAGCTCACCGATTTCCTTTCGAAGCACAGCGATTTCCTCCCTGTTTTCTTTAGTTGCCACTATGTTGGCTTCAATGCGTTTTTCAAAGTTTTTCAGAAGTTCAGTCTTCATCCATCTTTTGGGTCAGAGCTTGCACTGCACGGAGAATCGCTGCAGCTGTACTGTCATCCACCTTCATGTTTTCACCTTGCACTTTCAGTTTCTTGGGTTTCGGACTTTTAATTGGCATGTGAGTCCAATTTATTCTTTCTTCCTTTGAAGTCTCGTCATCCACATAAATGTCTTCTGCGTTGCCGTCATCACGCACCTCGCAAAGAGCTGTTGGGTTGTACTTGTGGTTCGTCATACTAACAAACACGTTGTTTCCTTTGTTCCAAAGTCTTGAGAACTGCAATATACATTATTTTTTCAAGGTATTTTGATACTGTTATCTGGTTAAACAATATTGGGTTATTGCTCATAAAGGTCTACATTTCAAGGACTCTACGACAAAGTTTAACCGGAGCCTGCAGGGGTACTGCTACTCACTCCGCCATCTTGAATCCTTTCTGTAGGAGAGGCTATGCACTGGCAGGGAGAGACTTACGTGCTCAGCTCTCCTGTTCGCATTTCTGCTAGCCAGCGGTGAAGGTTAATAGTGAGACGTGACAGGTACAGAACACTACACCAACACACTAGAAGCTTCACAACAACCCGACTTCCTACCCAAGAATGTCAGACACACAAGACATTTAAGTCACCTCTTCAGTCTCAACTGACTGCATGTATCCCCCACCTTTATAAACAATAGATGAGACTAACTAGTCTAGTCACGGCAATTTGCATGTGGAACCAATCGTTGTTTTCAGTCGTTATGCCACGTATTGTTGGGGTTCCTGCGGTCAGTTGAGAATGAAGAGGTCACAATTAGAAACGTTTCACTGAGAGAACTCTCAGTTGTGTCCAGGTGAACTGATTCGACTTTCTGTGATTCCCTTAAAAGTTATAGTGAATACAGGACGGGTACAGTGCCCGATACGAAACCAAATCAAACTGAAAAACTGTGACTTGAAAGAAAGAAAGAAAAATACCTTTTCAATAGTCAAGGGCATGTAAGTGGATTATAAAACAGTCTGCCAGGTATGTAAAAAGGTATGTCTATAAAGGCAGTTATAGTATTATTTTATCTCTTGAAATAACAGTTATGCTAGATTCATTAAGTTGGAAGGCTTCCCAGTTGGAAATCCTAAAATCACCCACGGTGACTGATATTTAAACTTATTCTGACTAAAAGCGGGACAAACCGAAAGTATAATTGAGTTTAAATGAAAAGTATGGAGGTACTTTGAACAAATGCAAATACATGTGCACATGAAATGCTACCACATTTCTGCCCATTTGCTATAATGACTTGACTGGGAGAACTACTGATATCTTCAACCTGAAGCAAACTGTTTATTTCACAATAAAACACTACAGTTCAGTGAGAAACTCCACAGTATATGTTGTCTTGTGTTATTACATTTCATTCTGTTTTGTTATAAACTGCTTTTACCACCTACAACTTCCCATTACTTGAACAACAAGAAATGTCACGCTCGCACATAATTCAGAATCATCCCCATGAGATACCCGAGTGTCTTTGAAGAGTTGGTGATCTTACAGTAAAGATGTGCGTTAACAAGCCCTACCAAGGTTTACAACACTCACGCATTTGAAGGTGCATCATGTCTTCTTGTCAGTTTTCAATAAATTAAATACATGTTAGTTAATTAAGCACCATCACCAATATTTTTCATACTTGTGTCTAAGAGTTCAAGATGGCCAAAGATAAAACCATAGTCAGTTCAGATCTTTGACTTGAACGGTGAGGATTTAATCTGTTATGCAGGTCACTGTGCTCCATTAGTGCACCTATGCCATGGTGCAAGACAGTGTAAATGAATAACAACGAATAATCACATGTTGCAGATTGCTCCTTGAACCGAGACAAATAACATGAAACAAACTGTTGGACTTGTGATTTTTACTATCTTAACTGTTGCTCAATATGTTAACTTAAAATGCTGATACTGCCCCCCATAACTGTGACAGTTCACATAGCCTAGTGTTTGAAATTTCATATATGTTGCAACAGCTGTTATTTTTATGTTCAACCAGCACAATGTCACAGACATCTGTAGTTAAAACCAGGCTGACTTTTGACTTGAGATATGTCACGTTAATGCTTTGACCCTTTTGACCTCCATGGCCCTGATTCCCCCAGTTTCGTGGATTTCAAATCCTTCAAAGATTTTTTTCTTACCTCAATTTGTCCTTTGAAATTGCATTTCTTCAATTTTAGCCAAACATTATTTGATTCCCTTAAACTAAAAATGATCCTGGAAAAATTGATTGGATTCTACAGCTGATGGATCTTGACAAGATACTTTTCTGTGAAGTCATTGTCCCTTAGGCCTGCGTTTCTGTAGCCTTCCAAATGCTATACATTGCAAATAGAACTGAATAAAATACTAAAGGCTACTTTAATCTCGAATGCTTCCGTTTCAATGGATTAATTACTCAGTTATGTCAGCCTGCAACAAGCTACCAGAACACCACTTAGGTCACTGTGTCACTTTTAAACCACAACGTCACTCCTCACTCCATACATATGAGCAGTCTTATGATCCATTCTTCACCCTTGTGCTACCTCTTGTGCTCTCTCTCTATCCGGCTATTGGCTGCTTGTAGAAAGTTAACTTGAGAACATTTGTAAATGATCAATTCAGGCTGTTACATCAAATAATTCCAGTCGAGTTGTGTTTATATCACTCCGGTAGCAGCAGCATATTGACCAACTCCTAGTCCCACCCCTCTCTCCTTTTTCATTTCTCCCCTGATGAGAAAAACAAGATGTCTCTCACTGTCACGCTATGCCAAAGGGGGGGGGGGAAATGGAACGATACTTAGGAGGCTGTTTGAGGTGAAGACAAGCTAATTCAAATACGATGCAAAATGTGACAACATTCAGTTTGATTAGCAGGGATCATATATTCAGTACTTTTAGGGCGGACTTATTTACATTATCCTAATGCCTTCTCATGTCTGCTGACGGCCACGCACTCAGAAGACCTTTACAGTATGAAACATTCATCAGCTACCAAATGATTAACGTTGAAACGGATGGTTGGCTTATTGACACTTGAAGATGCCAGAGGTATCAGTACGTTGCCCTGACTGAACTTTGCCCTCCTTTCTGACAGGAAAACAACAGGCAGAGTATAAAAGGCGGAGCAGGCGAGTGAGATGCTTGTTTTTCTTCAAGAAGTTGAAGCGAGAAAGAGCTGGGCTGACGGACGATTTGAGCAGAGGGTAAGAAACAGAACTTTCTGCAAAACTGGACTCGTTTGGTTTCGTTACACTCTGTCGTTCATTTTATTTCGATAATGATCTTTACACATAGTAAATATTCACAACGGCTGTCTCTTTTTCATGGGCAAAACAGATGCATAAATAAATAAGTGCCTTGCCTTGGAACACTTACTTTTGCAATCTAGTTTAATTTTCTCGTCTGTCCTTATCGTTGCAACGGTTTCCCCCAGATTGTCATACAACTGCGTGCAGCCTCAAAGTGATCCTCTTGTTGTTTGCACCCTCCCTGTTGCATGCAAACGCCTCAAGCAGATTTAAAATTTTTATTTCTTCAAGCTGTTTCCTTTTTAACCGTGTATTTATGTATACGGCTATGTTTTCATATATCTATACAGAAAGTTTTTAATGTGCTAAAATCTGTGTAGAGACTTGCAAATGCATGCAACTAACACCAGCTCTACTCTTGCAAAGGCAGCTCAATCCATCCGTATGCAAACACGGTAACGGTAAAAGTGGAGGGGTAAACAAATGGTGCATATGAATTATGAATACCTCCTTCTTGCATTCTGAATTCCTTTGTTTATTCAGCCCCTCCGTTAATGGAAACGGGGATATTAATAGAAGTGATTTCTCAGGTCTTCCTCAGTATCAGTCAATAAAAAAAAAGAGCTTTGGAGGTTATCGAGGGGTGTTGTCAGGACAGCCTTTAAAATGATGAAACTGTTCTGACCTTTTGTACGATCCTCTCATTTTTTTGTTTACTGATTTTAACTAAACTTTTGTGTCGTCTCCTCCCCCTCCTCCATGACCCCCTTTTACTTCTCCCCCCGTCCCTCCTCCCACATTCGTATCCCTCTCCCTGCGGCTGACAGATTTGAGCAGCGAGGAGGCGCAGCCGAGATGTGGGCGTGCCTCAGCCTGCTCCTGGCTCTCTGCCTGCTCCCTGGGGGCGGGGCAGAGACAGAAGGAGGCGGGCCTCGCTGTAAGCTGCCACCGGATTGGAGGGTGGGGGAGGTGGAGCCTATGAAGGCAGCAATGGGCCGGGTGACCGTCGTGGCTCTCTTACAGGCCAGCTGATTGTTCTGCTTGGTGCAGGCATCCAGGTTTGTGTATGGCACCTGTTGGACCTGTAGGGGTTCATCTTGAGTTTTTGTCCTGAAAGACACAAACCTACATTTCCCCATGAGTCCGACTTCTGTAACCTCCAAAAAAAAAACCAAAAAAAAAAACCATAGACCCTTTGGGAGTGTGGTTATTCAAGCAAACTTAATAAGGGGTTACCTAGGTCTGTGAAGTTTGGTGAGGTATTCAAAGTTAGACTGAGATTGTAACACTGATATTTTCTAACATAATTTATTACTTTCATCGTCATGCATTTTGTACTGTCTGTTTCTACTGAAAAAAAATCTAAAAAAAAATCCAAGTATTATGGTAGACTTCTATTTTTCTCTTTTCAAGAGTCCCCTCCAGTTCAGCTTCTCAGCTTCTATTCTTATGACACTAATGATGTTATCAGACACTTATTTATATACAGCCATGGCATCACATCATCAAATTATGAAGCCCCGCCCACCCATACCGCCAACCCTTACTTGTACTTGTCACTCAAATGTCAGCACATGAATATTAACGAGGACCACTCCCTGAGAGTTTCTGAGATAACGGAGAAGTTATGGATAAAGGTATTAAAATAACAATATTAATGATATACAAATTTTAAAAAAATAATGCCGAATATATATATATATATATATATATATATATATATATATATATATATATACCATGTTCTGGGTTTTATAGACATAAGAAGTTAAATCCAATTTCTGATTTCGGTCTGACTTCAACACGTCCCTGTTCAGTTTTATGCGCCATCCTACAAAAACCAGGTGGATGCAGTTAGCCCACACAATAAAGCGACCAGTCCTATCCTACTAATCCTAAAGCCAACATTTCAAATTTCCGCTGCATATAAATTTACCTGAACGTCATCTTTATTGCCATAATCTTCCATTGACTGTTTGGTCCTCTGTTTTTCAACTTGGAGCAGAGTGGACAGCCTGCGCCAGAAGTTGGAGGATCAGGGTCTTAAAGATGTGACCTACATGGTAGTGAACCACCAAGGAGAGCAGGCAATACACCTGCACTCCCTTTTGGCCCAGAAACTGTCAGAAAATATCACACTTTACAAACAGGACTCCCAACAGCCTGATGTCTGGCAGACTTTAAATGGAAAGAAGGATGACTTCCTCATTTATGACAGGTTAGCAGTCACCGGTAATCACTCATTTCTTATAAGGAGGGTCAGTAGCAGATAAACATGTTCTTTTTTTCTGATTTTTCATGAAGTCAACATTTTTAAATGGCATACATGATGGTTGTATAGCATCAAGAATCTGTTAGCCGATATAGATTTCTAAAATTTCCCAGTTGCTTTGTAAATAGTAATCAAAGTTAGCCAGTTTTTAATGATACATGTTCAACCAAGAGACACTGTTGACACAGATTTAACCACATCAGGTATTACTTTTTGTACCCTTTTACCATCAGGTGTGGCCGTCTCACCTACCACGTCTCACTTCCTTACTCCGTCATTGGACATGGTCATATAGAAAGTGCCATCCGACACACATACTGCAAACGCATATGTGGGGAGTGTGTACATGAGGTAGGTTGCTCACACACATGAGCACATACACTCATTTAAAAAGTCCTCAAATGGATTTTTTGTAAATTACTTTTATCCAAGACCAGCTTGGATACTGACAGTCCTGTCTTGCCTCTTTCCTCTGTGTCCACTTGGCCACTCCCTTTCTTCCTCTCCTTTACCTTATCATTCTCTTTTTCTTTCCTCTGTTTCCCCATAGAGCCCAGAGACCCCAGAGGAGTGCAGTAAGACAGTAGTCGAGCCTGAAGGAGACGGTACCCCAGCGGGAGAGGGGGAGACTGGGCATGATCACAATCATGGGCGTGGTCACCACCACAGAGGTCATCATGGTGTTGGCCATGATCGCCACGACGGGCATGGTCAGCACCATGGCGATCAACGTGGCAATGGCCAGACACGTGGTCAGGGTTATGCAGCACCTCGTGTGCATGGGGAGACACAAGGGCAACAACAGGCTGTTGAAGAGCTGGACCTCAGTCAGATGGACTTTGGGCAGCAGCACATGGGCCAGCAGGCAATGCATATAGGCCAGATGCCACAGTTGGCAGAGGGTGCACCTGAGGTGCAAAGACCATGAGTGTCTGAGAAGACCAGTTGAAAGTTAAAGTACAACTGACAGTGGAGGGCAGGCTCTGAAAATGATGCCACCTCTCAGAGCAGCTGATGCTGACACTGACGACGGCTGTTTGGTGATGCAGAGAGCGAGCAGTCTATCGCTCTCTGACACTGTGATGAGAGACTGCCAGCCTCCTGACAATGACACAGCCAGACCAGTCCTGTCAGGGAAACCTGACAGTGACGGCTGCCGCCGGCTGACTGACAGCACCCCATGACAGAACAAAGACCCTGACCCCCAGGTGTTGAGAGCTGAGCATGAGAGTAGTTTTAAGCTGGCAGGTACTCAAGTAAACCTTACCTGGCCTCATAATGACATCTAGCTAGCAACACTGGGGGAAAGTGCTCATTATACCAACAAGTATTACCCTGAGAGAGCGACAAAAACACCCCATGAGAGTATTGAGTGGATCCAACCATAGGTGGGCAATGGTATCAATCCATGTAAATTCACACAAGTTAACATTTAAAACATTTAATGTTGTGATTTTGGTAAAAATGAAATCACAGCCAAAGATGGTATTGGTTGTTTTGTCGGTTGGTTAATTTTGACTGTAGATATGAAAATATCTTGATTGTGTCTTAATGTATCTGGACTTCTGAGGAACGAGTTATCATAATCAGTCATCACTGGTTTAAAAAAAAAGTTAAATTCCACCTACCTCACCATCCCTCGGTCAGTGGGTTGTTTTTATTCTCTCTCAGGCGTGTGTTGGGTGATTATGTTAGTATTGCTCCTCAACCATTTTTCCCTTTCCATCCTTTATGAAGGCAGGTGCAGAAACTACGCTCTAGTGGTACCTGTCTGAGGTCAGACTGGAGAGGTCGGAGGAGAGAGTTCAGTAACATAATAAACCCCCAAACATTCAAACTCAAATCTCCTAAAGAATTGTAAAGGGAACTGCAGAAGAGGAGAGAGTTTGAAATAGTCTCTGTATTGGCAAAAAAAAAAGAGACGAGATTAAAAAAAAAAAACTGAAACTGACTGAAACTAACCAAGTTTAAGGATACGGTAAAAACTAGTGATGTTGTTCGTGCAAGGAAAAGGCGTCAGACAGTTTATAGATAGTCAATGATCTTGAAAAAAAAATCTTATAAATGCATAAAAGACCAACATTTTATAACGACAAATTTGTATGCATCTCCTACCAACATAATCGATGCTCGACTCGCTGTCACCCAAACCGCATTACTTTGAAAGTTTAAACCTTAAAGCATAAAGTTTTGTTTATGTTTTGCTTCTGTAGTTGCAGTTTTAAGCTTGTAGAAGCTGCAAACATCGATATAAATCGTGTTGCATACAACTTTCTTCTTGAACCTTTCGAACGCTGAATAATTATTTTTTTCTTTTTTTTTGGCTGCATAGATTGCAAATTGCAAACATTTATACACGGCTCGTTTGGAAAAGGAGAACTAAAATTTGCTACTTTATACAGCTTCAGGCAACTTCGATGGAAAGTAAGGCATGTAAGACTGGCACTAAATGCTTGTTTGAATACATTCTGTACTTAATGAAGGTTTCGAGGGGAAGACAGACAAGAGTCACCCAGAAGCCCTGATGTTTGCACAGAAAGTTCAATTTCATTGTGTGGATTGCCAGACATGGAAAAAAAAACCAAAAATAAAGACTGCTGGATGGATTCTGCCTCCTTTTTGAATGTGTCCTCATCAACCTTAAATATACTGTGTGTTCAGTAGAGCTGTTTGATTTAGTAAAAACACAGTATTCGGCAATGACTATTTGTCAGTATATTAATGCATATTTGTGGTGCAAGAGGATATAGTGGGGGTTTGACATAGGGTCGTCTTTCTGGGGTGAAGTCCTACCCTGCACATGCCTGAAGAGTTGAATGCATGTGACTTTGACAAAGCAGGGGGATCATATTACCCTCAGTACTCAGATATACATTTTCTGCAACTTGTCTGTGAGGTCCAAGGCCACATGAACCATAACTGGTGTTGAGAATCTGAGTTCAAGTTCATAAAGAACATAGTATTTCACAAAGGTATTTAAGTAGATTAAAAAAGTAATGATAAAAGAAAAATAGGGAGGGGCCAATGAAACTGCGTTGCTCGAGTTCTACCACCAGATGGCAATGAAGGTCTAGAAAAGGAACTTCTTGGAAGAGCTGATAGATGTGGTTACTGCCCATGCTGAGGATGGCTATCATAAAGGCTAAACAACGCCATCCAAGTGATTTACTCCTAAGGATACGTTTGAGCCTTTTAGTCTTTATTAGACCGGACATACTGGGTGAGGGGGGCAGGGGCAAACATGCAGTAAAGGTACCAGCCAGAGTAAAACCTGGGACATGGTGCTCAGGCCTTAGTTTATAAAATATGCACTTTTCTGCAGGACAAGCCTGAACAATATCACTATTAATCAATAAATAAAAATCAAAGAAGCAACAGTCTTGGTTTTTCTTTGTGTTGCATTAAAGGATACAAATGAGCTACACAATTTCACCTGACGCATGCATCTTTTAAATTTCAAAGCTGCATTTGCAAGGAATCATCCCTATAGTAAATTTTAGTGTGATTTTAGAGGGGGAACTAAGGCAGTTGTCCAAGAAGTCATTAAAATTGTTATTTGTCAGATATACTAGAATGTTTTTCTTCAAGAAAAGCCATAAAACAGCAGACCCCGCTAGATTCTGGTTTCTATCAAGCAGTGAGTTTTAGTTTAACATGACAGACAAGCCCAAATTTGCCTTACTTTGCATGCTTTGCAATTTCACTACTGCACGTGTATATTGCAACGTGCATTTTTCAACCCTCCTTAAGGACACCCAAATGACTTTTAAAACAGCATTATTTAGACTAAACAGACGAGTCACCGTGAAGTAAAAAATCTTAAATGAACATTAGTTTACGTTATCATTTATTTAATAGGGTCTTGCCAACCTTTAAAGTCTCTGAAAACGCAATTTCAGAACGCAAGCACACCAACCTCTCCTCTGTGTCATATATCTGAATTGCCTTTCAAACTGTGTCTCCGAAAAGGTCAACAAGCAATCGGAGGTAATAAATGAGGCCTAGGTGGACTGCTAGCGTGGGCGTAATTGGCCCTAAGATCCAATACAGGGGAGCAGTGACTTATGCGTAATTACCTGCAATGTCCTGAGACGAAGAGCTGTGAGTGGTTGTCTCCCTGATCCAATCAACCTCACACAGAGTAATGCAGTACACAGCCTCCGTCCTAATTGTCCAATACGCTTGCCCCTCAATGCACAGCTGTTTCTGCAGCGCTTTCATCCCCACTTAGCCCAACGGAGTGAGGGAAAGGAGGAGACTGAATCATACACTAGTGAACCCAATCACACACCGGCCTTATCTCTCCCTCACTCACAAACAAGCAGTCATACACACACACACACACACACACACACACACACACACACACACACACACACCATAATGTGCCGAACATTTTCTGAATAACACCCTCCTATGGTACGCTGAGAGCTGATCTAGGCTGACCCTTTGACCCTTACTATGCAGCATGATCCTGGTTTACCCTTAATTACATGGTTTGTTGTCGAGTTTTATGCTAGGTAGGTTAATTTCAACATTATTCCACTGCCAAAATTGACACTATTTTGAAAATGGACATTGAAATATCGGGTTAGCTTGTTACCTCCGGCTTGGTCGGGCGTCCCTACAGACACAATTGGCCGTGTCTGCGGGTGGGAAGCCGGGTGTGGGTATGTGTCCTGGTTGTTGCACTAGCGCCTCCTCTGATCGGTCGGCCGGGGCACCTGTTCGGAGGGGAGGGGGAACTGGGGGGAATAGCGTGATCCTCCCAGGCGTTACCTCCCCCTGGTGAAACTCCTCACTGGTCAGGTGAAAAGAAGCGGCTGGTGACTCCACATGTATCAGAGGAGGCATGTGGTAGTCTGCAGCCCTCCCCGGATCGGCAGAGGGGGTAATTGGCCAAGTACAATTGGGGATAAAGGGGGGGGGGGATTTAAAAAAAAGAAAAAAAAGAAGAAATTAACAGCATTACGCAGGTGATAAAGGTACATCCATTTATTGTGTAGCTTTTTGAAAAGTATCGACCACAAGGCCAACACAAGAGGCTCGATTAACAGGTGAAAAACACATAAACCACCAGATATGTAGTTGGTTGTATTCTTGGCCCTTAGTACAACAGTTGGTCAGCTTTCCACGACTTCGCCGATGCAAGAGATGGGCTACCAAGCAAAGTCACATCAGTGAAGCTGAGGCATACCGAGACTCGAAGATATTTTACAGTTTTACACCTCTGCACTGTGCACCGAAGTGGCCAGATTGTTATGCATTGACTTTAATCAGTCAGAATGGCTGATATAGAGAAACACAGGGGACACAACAGCTGTGTTGCCCCTGCCACCAAGGTCAGATTGAGTGAATTTGCGATGAGAAATAATATTGATGTGAGTGAATCCACTGGCCTAGGCAGCGAGGCTATTAGTTGTGGAAAACCAAGCTGTCAACTGCTGGACTCGAGGCAAGAATGAGACTATTTCACCAACAATATGAAATATATATGTCCTGCTTAATGCACTCTGCCGATGGAGATTTACAACCAACACCAATTCCAGATCTCAAGATTACTTCCAGACAAAATAGTGACAAGAAAAATAAAAAGATAGCCCAAAAAAAAAAAAAAAAAAAAAACCCCCACTATTTAAATACACAATAGCCCCGGCAAACACTTGTCAAACTGCTAACATCACATATTGGGAGAAAGTCGAGAATGAAGCGTTTCAGAGTAATATCTTCACCCCGCCTATACTATTTATACGTCTTCATATGCTAAATCTATCAGCTAAATCTACGCATTTCATGGTATATATATATATTCCATACTCTAGTACAGTACAACTCTTTATAAACTGGATGGTCTATGTCCTATATAGACAAAACTTTTTGTAGAAAGCCATTGAAGCTTATTAACGCTGAAGGTTTCGGATAGTGAAAATATTTTGCTGAATAAAAACCATACGCTTTCTTTCATAACAGGTAATTCACAGATATTTGATTTAGTCCGCGATACAAAACCCGGCCGCTAGTTATTGGTTATACTTGTACAAAGTGCTTGCTTGAGAGAGTCTGTAACACTTATAAGCTTGTAATAACAGTTGCAACTTGTGCACAACATAAAGAATGAGCTTACTTTGAATTGGCAAGACAAACCGAGGGCACATCATAGTAAACAGCTGCAGAATAGGCCTGCACAAGAAGTATCCCTAACCCTCTTCCTATCTGAAACCTTTTAAACAGACATTTTAAGGTTAGACAATATCTAACGTGCTACAAACACCTAAATCCCACTGCACATTCCAGTTGGCACACATCTATTATCACCAATGTACAACTGAAATGCAACCCTAGATAGAGCTTTTCTCCGTAATCAAACAGAGATCTTCCTTCACATACACAGATAGACAATTTTTCAGATCAAATAACAGTACCAAATAGAGGGATTAAAGGGGGGGGGGGACAAAGGGAGGTGAAATTATCTTTGTAGCATAACACAGTTACACTTACACAGAACACAGTGAATGTTGGACTGTCATGAATGTCTCCACCCATCCCCACCCCCAACATCTGTAAGGCTGAATGAATGCATGAAAAAGTATATATATATATATATATATGTACGGAGCAGCAATAAATTCAGATTAGTAACATTAATGACATAGAAATATATACTTGTAATTTTACAGCACTACTAAATATATTAAGACATTTCTGTAACAGCATGGACCTGCTGGTTATAATCAGCACTAGGCAGCAGCAACAGAATACAGAGAGAGAGAGAGAGAGAGAGAGAGAGAGAGAGAGAGAGAGAGAGAGAGAGAGAGAGAGAGAGAGAATGGCACATGTATTCTTATCATATTCACATTGACAAATGTTTCATTGTATGGCTCTTGCCCCCCCCCCAATCTTCATCTCACTAATGACCCGGGATTGTCTCACCGTCTCACATAAAGAACCCATTCGCTCTGAGGCATCGGGCTATTTATCTCAAGGACAAGTCCAGAGTAATATTTAAAGCCAGGGTTTGTTTACTTCGCACAATGAAATTCTGGTGTGTTTACAGTTGGATGTGCTCGTGCGAAGGCTTATTTGACGCTGCATCTCCCACAGCCTCCAGTGAACTAGCTTATTGTGTGCAGGATGCTACGCTGAAGTGATGGACTCACGGGGACAAGCATCGGTTCTCTCTGGTGAGCAATGCAAAAGTACCCGGTTAGTGTTACTGACTGATATAAGGCGTTATGAAGAGTCACCCACGTTCTGACTCACAACAGCCACCAAGAAACCTGACGCTGTTTACATACACAAGGAAATCCTTCCACCAGACGGCGAGATTGATAGGACCAGCTAATTAAGCAGCAGCAAACTCTGTCTAGAGTAGTTTTCCAAAACCGGCTTAATCTTCTAAAGGTTTCGAGAAAACCACTCCTGGACCAGCTAGTATATTTCTGAGCGTGAAACTGCTCGGTTGCATCTAAATTTGGTAAAAAAAAAAAAAAGTAGATATACAGAATCGCCATCCCTTACGAAGCATTACACACTTCGTAAACGCGTCACTTTTGACCGGCACAGATTGCAAGGTGGACGAATTCTTGTGTTTGTTTTTCAGCTCGTCCGTCTTGCCAGCGATTTAATTCGGAAAGGAACTTTGAGGATATTTGGTATTAGCTGTGATGGGGTGTTTTGGCTTTTATTTCTACACCGCTGTCACGCACGGCCTTTCAAGATGATCCAAAAAAAAAATGAAACTAATGGGGTAGGAGATTAGGAAAGTCTCCCAAGTATATAAACTCAGGCAATTTTCAGCTCATTGCATTTGCTGCGTTGCAAATTGTATATTATATAGCTATTCTAGAAAGGCAATGTGAATGATCTTTATTAAGGCATTTTTCATGATTATCCATCCATCCATTAGCCAAACCGCTTAGCCAACTCAGGGTTGCGGGGATGCTGGAGCCTATCCCAGCAGACATTGGGCAGCAGGCGGGGGAGACACCCTGGACGGGCCGCCAGTCCATCACAGGGCCCACACACACACTCACAGACACATTCACACCTAGGGACAGACAATTTTTCATGATTACCTTCTTATGTGCATGTATACGAGAGATGGTGCGTTATTGC